>NW_009611967.1:0-8730 GCF_000690535.1 Cariama cristata
AGCCGCCGAGCCCCGGACGGGTGCCACGCACGAAACCTGCCTGCGTGGGGGCTGTGGCTCTCGGTGCCGGTAAAGCGGTTCTGGCACCGGGGTGGTCCCGCGTTCCGAGCCGTGGCTGTGAGCTCTTGGGTGCCGTCTCTTCTGCCCCGGTTACGCGGTGAAAGCTCCCGTGTACAGCTCGGCGTGAACGGCACACGCGGGCACACGCGCCAGCTTTTAGCACAAACGTATGGTGCAGACACGTCAACGGTAAATGCTCCGCTGTATTTATGTACGTCAGAATCAGGTTGCCGCCGGGAAAGGCTCATGTATCTTTCTCTCAGACAACCCCCACCAATTAAAGTAGAATATTGGGAGTCAGCAGCCGTAATTTGTTTGGTTTTCCCTCTCTGAGGACTTCCACTTACTCGTAGTATAGCCTTCAAACAGTGGCATTCTCAACCCTCAGTTCACAGGCTAGTAAATTAAAGAAAACCATCTTCATATACTTATGTTTATCCTTTTAAAAAGTCTTTAAAAATCCTGGCTGATTTTGTAACCATGTTGAAATACTATCTGTGTTTTCATGAACTAGAAATAAGAAAGACAGTGTAGAGAGAAGTACAGCTATGGATACTTACATCATTTAAAATGAAAGTCAGAGGTATATTATACCAGTCACCACTGGATTTATACAGCTTGTATCCTTTTGTGTGCCTTGTCATTTACTGAATAAGCTGCTCTTTTCAACGAAGGGGGAAAAAAAAAAAAAAACAAAACAAAACCAAAAAAAACCACCACAGATGCAGATCAGTTTTGAGGGGTTTGGAAGATGAGTGTATATACTTATAGACTTGTACACACAGACACACACACAGACAACCATGCAAATATATTGTCTTGCTAGTAGAGCTGGCTGTGCCATTCAAACAGTTTATGCCAACAGGATGATTTATTAATGGAGTTTGCATGACATTTCCCTGCACTGCCTGCAGAAAGGCATCACAACATCATTGTAAACTCATCAGCGCTGCATGGAGAAAAACAATAGGATGCTGAAACTGCAACTCGACGGAAGAGAGGAACCCAAGTGGAGAGTCTTAAAGTATCTTCCAGTGAGGACAAATCCTGCCCCCCAGACTTCCAGATGATGAAATACTCCGGTCGAAAGGACTAACAAGAGACCTCTGCAGCTTTTAAGCCTAATGCTGAGAATCTGTGGGATTTAAATAATTCACTGACTTTGTACCTGTCTTTCTACACAGAATTTAGAATGAATTTTATCCATGGCTAATCCCATTGACTTCAAAGGGAATGCCTGCATGAGTGAAGTGGTTGATGTTTATTTAAGTGAGATCTTAAATATGTTTTTAAAAATGAACCAGCTTTGCCATTTAGTTTCTAAGGCTAATGCTGCTTTGGTTGTATTTCTCAGAAAGTTTGATTTTTAATTGCTCTGTAATCTGAGTAATTATCTCTCGACAAGTCCTCAATTTTTGGACAACAGTCAAGCAGAAAGACTTCATATTGTTCAGAATTCACTTGAAAATGAAATATGGCATAATCTAGTCTGGAGTCGATCAGAGAGACCCATGGACAAAACATATGTTGTTTGGTTTGGTTTTTAAAAGCACAACTGGAATGTGGAGAAAACAGCATGGTGAGATTTTAATCAGTACAATAGTGTTTGAAATTGTGGAAACAGAAGATGGATAAACCTGTTCTTGTCTGGGTTTCCCTTTCACTGTTAATTTCAAGGAAATCTCTGATTGTAACTTCATCCTCTACTTATCAAAATGCTTCTCCAGACAATTTCTTTACAGTAGCGGAGACTCCCATTCCCAGTAGTTGGGTTAAGTCAAGCCTTTGAGGTATCTTCTCTTCTGATAAGTTCAATGTTTCCTATTTTTCCAAGGTTCTCACATGTTAGTTGATTTGTTTATTATTGGTGTTTGATTGCAGCGTCATTCTCATCAATCCCAGTCAGCACCTTTTTCCAAAATAACTATGAATTCCAAAAAGTCAGACTTATCACCTTGTTCAAACCAAATAGCAACCAACTCGGTGACCGAGAGGGCTGTTCACTGAGTAAAATAGTCTCCAGGTTTGCCCATAAGTAAATAGATGATGTAGGGATGTAACATCCTTTAGAATAATATCCTGCAAACTCTGACCATTCCTAAGTGCAAGAGACAAAAACGCTGTACCATTACTTTGAATTGCAAGTGAAGTGCACAAAACTACAGGTTAAAAAACAAAACAAAACAAAACAAAACAAAACTAAAACCTTCCCCTCCAGAGAGGAACATCTTTTACCATGTATGGATTATCATTTTTTTAGGACAAGTGGGCAAGAAGATAAATCAAGCTGCAGAGTTTATCTGATGAATGCTGTCTTCATATGAGGTCCTGTTTGGTCTTTATCTCTTAAGCAGAGAGTGACTTCAATTGCAGTTAATATAAAGATTTATTAACTTGAGAAGTAAATATTGACCAAGGTGAAGCCAAGGTCAATGTTTACCTAGAGGACTAATAAATCTTTGCATTAACCTAAATATGGAAGCTGGTGGGCCATATTTTGCTCTCAAATCAGTATCTACCCTAAATTAGTCCCAGTAAGATCAAGGTATTTGCACCAAATGTGTTCAGTATACAAACTGTTGTAAAATACATTCTGTGTGAATTTATCAGGAATAGAAGAATTGGGCTTTTTTTCAAAGGATGACTGATCATTTCTTCACATATGAAAATCTAAACAATAAGTAATAGCAGATGGCTATAATTTTTTTTTACTTGAAGGTGAACAGTGATTTAAGTGAATATAGGTGCGGGTGAGGATTTTGTTTTATTTTACACTCTGATTGGTAAATATTATAAATTGTCATAGAGATAAAAGGATTTTACGTGACCGACTTCAAGAAATCACAGCTTTTTACCCTCTTATTTATAGCAATACTAGTGCTGGCCCCCTCTTTAGAACATGAGAGCTGCCTGTTCTAGGTAAAACATACAATATTCATCAAATCTGCTGGCCTGCCTGTCTACAGCGCCTCGAAGTAATTTCAGTGTTACAGAGGTTTAGTGCTTTTGTCTTTATAACATTTAATTTCTAATCCACATAGCTGTGCTGTTTTATTGGCCCTCATAGATTTAGCTGTTTAGTTTATTTCATAGGGATTACTGGGCCTTTAACTTGTAAAAATGCCAAGAAATCACCAATTCTTTGGACCTACCTCAAATATTCTACTATAGCCTAGTCTCTATGTGCCTTACAAGAATATCACCTTTATAAACCTCTCAGGATGCTTCATGAGTTTTGACAGAATTAGTGTAAGTGCTTTTCTCTTTTGTTATCTCTTTAAGAGATTTTTTTTTTTTTCCCTGGGTTCTCTGTCTCAGTTGTCTGGTTGAAATGCCGCTTTCTCTATTCTCAGGAACAAAGAAATGGCTCCTGTTTAACCTAATCAAATACTCTGGTCTCTTTCTGATAGAAAGAATAGTGGCCAATTTACCTCTAGTGCTATTAAGTCCCCAACAGTTTTCCTGTGTTTGATTTCTGCATGTGCTTTCAGTACAGCCTTTTTTCCCCTAGCCATTTTCCTTTGTCTCCCTCTCTTTAAGAAGACTGACACAAAAGAATATCTTACCCATAAGATATTTTTCTCGCAAAATTTAGTACAGTTTCATTAATTTATTTCTTGAGATTTATTTGCAATTAAATTAATTCTACCTTCTGCATGCACAAGGTTTCAGTAAATGAAAGTATTGCTGCTCTCAGTACCAGGTCTTTCTGTCTTTGCTTTCCTTAGCCTTTGTGCAGCTGAAATCCTGTTGGCTGTAATGGAAAAGCAAAGTATTACTGACTTTAACAGTCTTGCCTGTGTGAGAAATGAGTCTCGAGTTTTGTCTGTTAGTAAATGCATTCTGGATCATATTTCACAATCAGACTTTCATATGCTCTCTGCTAACATTAGGTTTCTAGGCTCAATTTTTTAGTTGCACTTCCCATTCATCACGCAGAATAACTGATCCTAGAAAATGAATCTGCGTTGGATGAAACAATAAAACGAGCATCCAGTCTCTGCTGCTCACTTTTCTCATGCAAGTGAACCCCTCGAAATCAATAGAATCATTCAGGGGAGTCAGACAAGCAAGAGCTAACTCAAAACAGGTACTCCTTGCTGCCCAGAAACAAAATGCTTCTGTCCTCTCTGCCTCTATGAAATATAGGTGCCTCAAGTTGTATCAAAACTATGAAAGGAAACTAATTTTTAAAAGAATTGTGTGGAAAAAGTCTGTTTAAACACTGGTGGCTGGCTTTTGCAGGCAAAGAGCACCGTTTGGCAGATGAGGAAAAATATTATGGTCAGGAAATGTTAAGTGACTTTTTTTAGGGAACTGTACAACGGTAAAGTAATGCACAGTTAAAGCTTTTCTAACTTGTTTGGAATAGCAAATGAAACCTCTAAGTTGCTCTTTTTTTAAATGGTGACTTGTTAAGGCAGAAGGCTGGGCATGCCTTAGAATGATACTACAAAATGGTTCTGCTGTTTAAATAATTTGTTTTCACTCTGTTTGCATGCCTTTTGTATCCAGTGTTTTCAAATGAGCTTCAGAGGGACAAAATATTGTCCAGTTTTTGTGAGACCATCACTGATACAGTCATTTTTAACCAAAAGTGGAAAAATATTCACAGAAAGGGAATCTGGAATTTACTGCTGCGCATGGTGGAAACTCATGTTTCCAGGACTGTGTTTCAGAGAAGGAAACATTCCTTGGGGTCCAGTCAAAATACCTCAGATGTCTACATGCTTGTCAGAAACTTCTTGTGAAGAAACTGTACACTGAGATTTACTTGATTGTATATTTTAAAATAACAAATATATTCAGATCTCTCAATATGTATTCACAGTTAACATTCAAATAGGAAAAGATACTAATTTTGATCATATACTTGACGGAATATAAGTTATACTTATGAAATTGATGGAATACAAGTTCTACTACATACCACATTTCTGTGGCAATGAAAACCCGGTCAGATTGATGGTGTTTAATCTTTAAGACCTGAATCTGCAGTTATTTTTAGGTATTTTTTTTAAGTGCGAACTTCTCCCATCAGCAAAGCTATATACGTGTTTAGGCTGCTCTAGTTTTACTGTATAATCACACTGATCTAAACATTTACAAATTGCCTTCTAATTTCTACTATATCATGATAATTAGAATCTTTACAAATACTATTGTGAAGTCAAAAGCCTGGCTAAAACATCAATTAAAACCTTAAGTTATGTTACTGCCAATAAGTGGTCATTAAGGGCATGTGAGGGCAACCAGCGGTTTTGTAGAATCAGATTCTTAGGGGTTAGCCTCTAAAGCAGATGTTTTTTCTTTTTTATTTCTTTTTTAAGTAACTTACTAAATACTGAGACAACTGTAAGCATAGTGAACATTTTTTATATCAATAGTGCATTATGAATGCAGAGCTAAGCTTTTAAACAGTAAACTTTATTATTGATGATGAAGGAATAATCCCTGATCTGTGGAGAGAGAAGCATCACAATAATATTGATGGTTTAGGAGAATGTTCGCTACATTTTAATGGAGCAAAGAGGAATTAGTAGCTTTCTCCAGTGTGACAATTTTCCTGCAACATGAGAAAGGAATTTCTTCAAATATAATAAAGGAGCAGAATACAATTTCTTCACACATTACAATTCTTCCTACTTATTGGGACGGTGCTACTAATTTTCAATACGTGCTATGAAAAGATAGAGTTTTGAAGTCTCTTCCATGTGATTTTTTTTTTCCTTTAGTATGTCATGCATAGTCAAAATGGAAGTAACTCACTCTGATGAGCTTGTGGTTTTCTGCGTGACCTGCAAAGTGTAATATTTGCTCAAAAAGAAGTATTACTGCTAAAATACAGTCCCAGAAGAACACTTCCAAATGGAAATAGTTAATTAAACAAACCTCAGAGTAGGTGAAAACTGTTAATTTCACTTGCCTCCCTATTCCCATATCACATTGCCACCCTAATTAATTTAATCTTCACTGAAAATGAAGTATAAACTCTTGTTTGGGAAGTAATAATCACAGCATGTAACAGGCTGAAATACTGTTCTTAGTCAACACCAGCTGTTTGGCTTGAGGTAGTTTGTGGTGTTGAACAAGCATTTAAATTATACAGCAGCAGTGGACTTTTAATGGAATATCTGTTTCCACTCAGTAGAAACTTCTCTGTTGAATCTCAACGTGAAACAGAGAAAAAGACAGACTCGCACCTCTTTTTTTGTCAAATTTCAGCATGAAGTAGATGCAAGTATAGGGGTTTAGTTATAAAGTCCAATAATATAAGGAAAAAATAGTATCCTTCCTGCACATGCAGTAAACTAGACCCTGAACCAAACCACCTTTTTAAGGTAAAGCACAGAATAAACAGAAGTTAGTGGTAGGTTTATGTCCAACAAAGTGACTGGGCAATTTAGCATGTCTTGTGATATCCTTGGTGTACAGCACAAAATAGCTCTGTTTCTTTTCTTCGAAACTATTTTCATCTCAAGAACTACAGAGTTAATGGAATGGAAAATTCAGGCAATCTCATGCTCCTGATTTATGCATGACAAGAGAAACAGTTCCCGTAGATTTCTATGATAAAACGCTTTCCTTTTATTACAATCAAGTTCCTTGCAGTTTGTTTGCTTTTTGTGGGGGCGGATGTTACCCGTCACAAGTTAGACAGGACACAAGTGCTTTTGAGCTACTACAGGGTTCTGCTGGCATAGGTATGTAGGTCATGGTGGCTAATACCGTAATATAGATGCAGTTTTACTAGCCTAATTTTCCTTTTTTTTTTTTTTTTTTTACCAGGACAGTCCATGGAAAGCAATCCTGTAGCTGTGTGGTGTGCATTCACAGCCATAGCGCTTTACTGGTACTTTATACCACTCTCCCTATTTTGGTAGCATCTTCCTAGTATAGGCATTACAAAAATATCCACCATAGCACTGCCAATGTAAGTGCAAGCAGCTCAAGCAGGTATAAGTCAGGCGTCATACAGAGCTATTTGTACATGCAAACCCTGACCTGCAGTGTGTTATCTGCAGCCCTCCACCAGACATCTACATTTGACCCTTCAATGTCAACAGAAATGTCTGACTACCAGAACCTAGTTGTCATCTCCTTTCATTATCACAGGATTTTCTTGGGTCTTTTTCTATTCTTCATATTCACAATGCTAAGCTTCCATATTAATTAAATGTCAACATTCACTAGTCTGAGACTATGTTATCCAATAAATACCTGCCTGAAGCCAACCACATGAAGGGTGGAACTTGCATGATTTTTAATACAAATTATTTGTTCACAATGTTTGATCAAATTAATCAGTAGCAGAATAAGTGGGAGCTGTAACCACGTCTGAAAAGGATTTGAAAAAAAATATTAATGCTGCTGTTGTAACTCACTCTCCACTTTTCCTCTGATAGCCTTCATTTCAGGGTCTTAACCTTCCTCTGGGCCAGAGCTGGGTTGCTTGCATGTATGCACAACAAAACAGTTAAAGTCAGTAGGAAGCTTCAC
Source organism: Cariama cristata (assembly GCF_000690535.1). NCBI lineage: Eukaryota > Metazoa > Chordata > Aves > Cariamiformes > Cariamidae > Cariama > Cariama cristata. Next base: position 7,561 of record NW_009611967.1, read on the forward strand.
ACAAATAGAGTCTTATTTAGATCCGGTGTTTGGTTTTTTGTTTTTCTTTTCCACATGTCTCATTTTCAGTTCACTTAGGTTTTTATCGATATAGGGAAAAAAACAAACAAACAAACAAAAAAAAAACCCACACAAAATCCTGATGGGAAATCTAACAATACATGGCCCTTTTCTCTCACTTGGTTTGACAATTTTAGCCACTGGCTGTAACCGATGAAGCTCCCACGGGCAGATATTATTATCCGAATTCCCGAGACGAGGAAGCTGAGTCACGGGAGGGGAGGGGGGGCTGCCCGACTGCCCAAGACCGCGCCGAGAGGCCTACTTTCAGGGAAGCCTCACGCTCAGGCTGGCTTTCATCTGCAGAGATAAAAAGCACCCTTTGGCATGTCAGAAATAGCGCTGGCTTGACACGGGCCCACCGGGAGCCCCCGGCCCGTCTCTCCCACCGCCCGGAGCCAGGCGCGCTTTCTGGCCGCGCAGCGGGTCGGATTCTGCAAGGCGACACAGATCGCTCTCCCGCAGCCGGGAATTAATGGCTCGGGGCTGGCTTCGGCGCGGGAGAAATGATATTTTCCCCAACAGTGCTGCAGATGGAGCTCCAAGCAACTGTCAAAAGCGCGGGGACTTCCACCGCCCCGTAATTCGAGGCAGATTTAAGCCGGTGACCTACAAGCAGAGGGCTCTGTAGCGTTTTCCCCAGCCGCTGTGCAGTCCAGCCGCACTGCCAGCACGTTTTAATCTCAGCAGCCATCTAGGTTGTCACAGGGATGGTGAGCCGAGGTGCAGTGCTTCAGGTCTTACCTTCTCGTCAGGCCCGTTGGGATTTCTCACCCTCCACGTGCTAGATGCCTTCATTTCAATGGGATTTGCTGGGATCTCTGGGAGAAACTGCCCTGGGCAGCCTCCCAAAGAATGAGGCGAACGGCTTCTGCCACGTGTGGGACCCTGCGGCGCTCACAGCCCTGAACCTACTCTGCATCCAAAGTGGGCGAAACTCGTTTAATTGCTTGTTGTCGCCTTTTCTTCAGGGGCATCAAGGAAGGAGAGGCAGCCCCGAGGAAGAAGGGTGCGTAGGAGTTCAGTGCTGTCCCTGAGGCTGGCTGACACCTCTCTCGCTCCTGCGCACCGCCACCACCCAGCCTCGCAGCGGCCCGCGGCCCGCTGCCG
>NW_009611967.1:8761-24906 GCF_000690535.1 Cariama cristata
TGCTGCCGTCCCGCAGCCACAGCGGGGGAAGGCGGGGGGGTGGTAGGATCTCCTGAACGGTGCTTCGAAAGCCCTCGGAAAGGACCTGGGATTTCAAAACATAATGCTGCCACTGCCAGCGCCGCAGCATTTTAATTATAATTCCACAGTATCTGTATCACAAAACCTGGCAATTTTAATGACAAAGTACTGCGATGCCACAAAGTATTTTTAGAACTAATAAAACCTCTGCAGAATATTTCCCCGGAATGTATTAAGATCCAATTTCTGCATTCATTAGTAATATCAAATAGCATGTGGTGGATGGTTATTTGGAAAAAATGCATTCAATGTAAATTGATTTTGTATTATCGGGAATAATGTGGAGAGAGGCTTTGCCAGCATCTTCGAGCTTCAGCCGTTCCACCGCCTGCTGCAGTTTATACCCTAATCTTGTGAGATTTACATAGCATTTTAATTTTCAGTCTTGCCTGCATTTGCCAGCCAAGGGATTCTTATTATACTTTACATTAATTCCAAATTCACACCATAACAATAGCAAAAAATCGAGTACTGACAAAAGCGAGAGGCTGAACATGACTCAATTAAAATAATATGTATCACTATTAATCACCTCTGCCTGTCCGTCTACATTCCTGCGGCAGTGCCTCTCTCCACAGCAGCAGCATCTATGAGTACAGCCAGCTCTCAATCCCTCCACTCCTCCTTCCTCCCACCGCCTTCCTGAGAGGTAACAAGGAGCCGGGGAGAGCGGGAAGGAGCCCTGAAGGGCAGCGCTAGGGGAAGCCTGGTCTGAAGAGGTGCCAGGCCGGCACTGACCCCTGCACCGGCATGTGTTGAGCTGTCCTTCCCGCCTCCCCTTCTGCCTCCACGGGAAGCGACCGCTCATGCCGGCCACCAAACCGAGCACTCGGCGTGTCCGGCTGCTTGCCACGGCGGCAAGCAGCGTTGCGCCAGCGGCTGCATTGTCCTCAGATTCGTGCAGAGCTTAGCTGGTTGCCAAAGCTTAACGCTTCACATTATTATTAACAGTTAATCCACATAAAAATAAGGCAGGACCAATGACAAAGAAAAAAAGTAGACCAGTAACAACCACTCTCCGCAAAGAAACCCCCCCCGGGTAAGCGAACCAAAGAGGGCAGGGCTCCTGCACAATTTGCCATCAGCCAGCCATCGAGTTAATAGGAGACCGATCAGGGACAGGCAGTGACAAAGGGGACACCGGAGGCTGAAGCAGGAGGGCTGCCCCTGGCTGCCATCTCCCCAGTCCCTGCTGTGGCCGGTGGTGCAGCAAGTGAGCTGACGTGCAGAAACGGGGTGAGGGTCCCACAGGGCCTTGGCTCAGGGCAGCTGCTGGTAAACTGGAAAACGGGGTGGTGATCTGGGGGTTGTTCTCCTCAAAAGCGGTCAACAGACTGACAAGACCCAAATCTGCTCACTGCAAAGCCTCGCCTGGCCCCAGCTGTCGCGGAGGCCAGGTTTAACGCAGACCACTTGGATCAGTCTCTCCCTTCTTATGTGCTTTGTGTAATTACTGGCATTTGGTCAAGGTGGGAACAAACCACTACTGGATCCAGCTGACAGCAGCCCTACGCCCACATGGACGGCAGGAGCCCTGCTGCAAGGGAGGGCCCTCGCACAGCGATGGAGAGCAGGGCTGGTGCGTCTCTGCATGACAGAGCAAAACCACAGCCCCACACACTGCAGACTTGCCCAAATGTGATTTTGAAGGTCATAATATGATGCTGGAATTGCAATGCCTGTCCATGAAATTATGAAGCTTTAGAAGAACGATCTTACTGCTCTCCTGCATCTGCCTAGCCAAAGACAGGTTCCCTCACGCCCAAAATCATTCAAATACGACCCAGGGAGTTTCTCTTGAAAGTAGCTTTGACAAGGTCTCAAGCTTTGATAGAAATGGACGGGACTGTGTCTGCAGGAAGTGATGCTGTCTTCTGCTCCCCTCTCTTTTTCCAGATAAGTCCTATATGTGTCAGCATTACCCGGAGCCTATAGCACAGAGGCAGCAGTCACCAGAAACCACAGACAGCCTGGTTCAAAGGAGAGCAAGGAAAACCACGCGACATTTACAGTAAGCATACATATTTGATCTGGCCGTGCTAGCTGCTCACAAAGCGCTCCAGCCCAGTGCATATGGGCTCCATTTGATTTGAATAAAAACATTTTGGGTAGCCATAGAGGAAAAGAAACAACTTGCAAGAAGCACTTGCTAGTTTCACAGGAGTAATCACTCATCTGAAACTGGTAACAAAAAAATGGCCCTGTAGCCAAGCACATCAGACTTCAGCTTGACTAATTTGTGACTGGTTATCTCTTTGTGAACAGTATGTTGAATCAAATCTGGGGAAAAGTGGGTAATTAATGAATCAGTCAATGACTTCAGCTCAGTTAGAGACAAAGCTCAGCATCTTTTTTAGCTTGGGACTGTCATTTGTTGCAAATGATCAAACATCTAAAGAAAGAACATTTTTGCTGAAAAATGTACTGAGACAGGCAGACCCAGACGTGTTTGCAACAGAGCTGGGCTTGGCTGCTTCCTGGGTTACTGCTGTACCACAGCTTTTCGCTACTGAAACAGCAACACGAGATGACACATCAGGCAGGTTAATGGTAAAATTAATTATTTTTCTCTCCATTCTCGTTGCTGAAACTGCTGGGAGAGGCATTTCCGATTTCCTTCTTCAGTAGCAACTCTGGCCATCATGTAGTTTATCTGACCTTTGGCTACACCGCACCATGAAATCAGACACCGCTAGGAGGGGGGCCAGAACAAAGCCTGGAGAGATTAATAAGAGCATTATTTGCGATGTGGCACAGGGCCATGAGTCACCGTGCAGCCAGGCTGCTGCACCTTCTGGCAACAGGAACAGCCCAAGTTCTGCATCAAGTTTTCTGCTTAAAAAAAAAAAAAAAAAAAAAAAATCTTCACTTCTGTTCTTTTACACAAAATCCTGGTCAAATGAATGAATGGGAAAAGGAGGAAAAACCCACTCAACTGGAGTGGAAGAAAAATATAAACATAAAGTTAATGTATGACTTTCATTCAAAAGAGTCTATTCTTTGCATGATTGTTTGGGGTTTTGGGGGATTAACCAATAAAGAAAAAAATTCTGCTTGTTCAGCCTGATGTTAATGTTCATGTGGTACTTTCATTAGTGCAAAGATTTGCTCACATACCCCTCTAATACCTTCCATCTTCACAGATGCAGTGTGCTAGGGTGCAAGTGCAGCGCTCTATGGCAAATACAACTTCGTCTTCTGATGTCATCATGTGCAAATGTCTTGACTTGGAGAACACTACATTTTGTGCAGGTCAGGTTCAAAGAGCTTGAGGATAAAGAAATACATGTTATTATTATTATAGTTCTATACCAAGCTCAGATAATAAGAAGAGGAATTAGATTTCTTATCTTCAGATGCATTTGACTGTAAGGTTAGAGATCAGCAGCATCTTGATCAGGAAACAAGAATTATATGAATCAAGATGATGTGAATCACAGCGAATCACATGTGAACGATATGAGTTGTGCTCTGTGTTAAGGAGCTCCCTGACTGTACCAAGCTCCAGCAGGAAAGCCGAGACCGGGGCGGTCTCTGGGTGGGGAGCAGAGGGGACAGTCCTGCTGGAGACGGGGCAGCCTCTCACAGCACACCTGGCCAGGAGGACCCCGTGAACAGCGCTTTCAACAGACAACATGCAGAAGTGACCTTCTTACCAGCCCCAATCCTTACAGAGGATTTCAACCATCCAGGCATCTGCTGGAAGGGCAACACAGCATTGAGCAGGCAATCCAGGAGCTTCTTACACTGTACTAGTGATAATTTCATCATGTGAATGCTGGAGCAGCCAGCTGGGGGTTACACTCTGCTTGACTTGCCAGTGCTGAATGGGGTCACAGTATCAGCCTGGGCTTATCTTCTGTCACCATAATTGAATTCAGGATCTAGAAGAAGGCTGGGAATGTAAGCTAGAGTTATGACTCTGGATTTCAGAAGAAGAAACTTCAGTTTATTCAGAGAGTTGCTAAATAAAATCCCCTGCGATGCAACCATGAAGTAGAAATGTGCCCAGAAGATCTGAACGATTTTTGAAGAGATCTTGCTGAGAGCTCAGTGAGAAAGGATCCTGTTGTGCAGGAAGATGGAATTTCGGCAGAAGACCTGATTGGCTACGGGGGCATCTTCTTGATGAAACTAGATGCACAAAGGGAGCGTAGAAGAGATGGACACAAGGGACAGCACCCATTTCCTGAAAGAACTGGCTAATGTGACTGTGAGACTGCTGTCTACTGTCTGTGACAACTGTGGTGACTGGGGAAGTCCCTGATGGCTGGAAAGTCTAATGCTTCATCTGTCTTTAAAAAGATGAGAAAGGAAACTGGGGAACTATCTGCTGATCAGCAGCATCTCAGTCACTAGAAGATCAGGGAGTGCATCCCTCTTGAGATCCACTTCCAAGGCCATAAAGGACAAGAAGGTATTTGGGAACAGTTAGTATGGATTTACTGATGGCAAACTGAACTTGAGCAACCAGCCTGCTTTCTAAGGTGAAATCACTGAATGTATGAAGAAGATGAAAGCGCTGGGTGTATAATCTACCCTGCCATTAGTAAGGCTTTGACACCGTCTCACACAGCATCATCATTTGGAAGCTCTGAGGGTGTGGACTAGAAAGACAGGCTGTAAGAGGGGCTGAAAACTGGCAGGTCATGTCTGTCAGGTCACCAGCAACCAGAGGAGCACCCAAGGGGCCAGTAGTGAGATCCACATTGTTCAGTATCTTCATTAGCAAACTTGATGGTGACACAGTTAGATTGGTTGATGACTTAAACTGGCTGGACTGACAAAGGGCAAAGCTTCAATGCAGAGGCTCCTTCATAAACTTGAAATCTCGGCCAACAGACAGCTCATGAGGTTCAACAAGAAAACATGATCCATTACACGCTGGGAAGCACCTTGCTGAAGAGTCATCCTCGTGAAAAGGAGCTGGGATTACAGAGGGCACAAGGCCAAACATGAGTCAGCAGCGTGCTCTCATCTGAACAGGGCATGTCACATCCTGGGCTACATTAGGAGGACAGTGGCCAGAAAACTGAGGGAAGTTATTATCTCCTTCTGTTCAGCTTTGCACCCAGTTTTTGGGTCCAGCAGTCCAATAGGGGTGTGGAGAAACTGGAAATGGTCCAGTGGAGGGTTACGGAGATGCTCAGAGACCTGGAGCACCATGTGCAGGGCTGAGGGAGCTGTGCTTGTTTACTCTCATCAAGGGGAGGCTAAGGGCTGCTGGAACAGCTACCCACAGGTCTTTGAAGGGCGGTTACACAGACAAGAGCCAAACTTGACTTCTTCATGCCAGAGACTGCAAAAGGGGCCAGCGGCTATGAGCTGAGGTCTGGACATGAGAAGACATGTTCACCAGGAGGGTAGTGTAACCCTGAAACAGATTGCCCAGAGAGGTTGTGGAACTTCTGCTCCTGGAGATGTTTCAAGATTTAGCTGGACTGTGGCTGACCTCGTCCACTGTTGATGACAGCCCCATTTCAAACAAGGTGTTGGACCAAATGAACTCCAGGGGTCCCTTGATTCTACGATTAACTAATTGAAATAATAACTGTATGAAATGATAACAAAATATGATTATAAATAGGATTAAGTGGATTTGTTTCCAATTTGCAAGAAGAAGGTAGCTGAATATGCAGTATTTCATATTTTTGCACTGCACTAAAAGAAACTATACAGTGATTCCCGAGCAATGTTTTTTAAAACTCCAAGATCAGGGGAACAGTAAATAACAAGGGGGAAAGATTGTAACCCAAAGAGTCGACTTGATCATTTGCATGGGCACAGTGAAACCATAAGATTTCCAATGCAGCCCAAAGCAAGCTCAGACATTTACAAGGATGAAAGATTTACAGCAGAAGAGATGCCATGCTGATCAGCAGAGACTAGGGAAAAAGATTTGGAGAGCACAGTAAACAAATCTGGATTTACAGAGCATATTGCTGTCACAAAAGGAGCTAATATACAAAGACTGGTGCACACCAACACAGATAAAAGGAAACACCAAGTATGATGTGGTAGGTTACGTCACCTCTGACATCGGTCTTCGTGGGCTGTTCTGCTGGCCACCTCCTGACCAGAGTGCAAATGAACAGGAGAGAGTCCTAGAGGGTACAAAAGGTCTCATGGCGAGAGACTGAAACATTTCAGCATGGTAGTTTTTCAAAGGTGAACATAATGGAGATTCCTGCACTGGTTCAGAGAGAGACAATTCCACATTTCTCAGCAGCATAGAGGCAAAACTGAGTTTTGCTGCTTCCTAGTTGAAAAGAGCTTTTACGGGCGCTTTGATGTGTTTTCCTCCTCTTCCTGCATATAGGCAGAGCCAGCGAGCCCTGCAAGCCTGTGCCAAGCCCTGCAAGCCCCTGCTCCTGCCTCTGCCCCAGCGCTGGGCGAGCAAACTCAAAGCGGGCCTGTGTGCATGGGCAGCAGGCACCTGGTTTTCCCTCTGCAGATCTGTTTTGCTGCTTCCAGCAATTTGCTGCCTAGGGCATCTGCCTGTTCTACCCTCATCCAAGACGGGCTTTGGTGTTTGCATATTTAGACAAGGAACATAGATTCAGCATCTCTTAAAGCTTTCCCAAAGGTAGGAGGTTGAAGCTAGATCAGTTGAAACAGGCAACAAGCCACAGTTATGTATACAACATGTATAGAAACTAAGTAACGGTCGTTAACTATTGAAATAAATTACTGGTGACTGGCGAGCAAATGCTATTAAATTGAATGTATGTTTGCCCCAAAAGCTGGTATTTTCTTCAGCTATTGGGCTTGAAACATGACTTATCCCTGGGTTGGCTAGGCTGGAGGTCAGCTAGATGGTCATGCTGGGTCTTTCCAGTCTTAAATTCTGTGGCTCTGTGGAAATTGTGTGTCAGAGGGTTTTTCTCATCGTAGCCAGACTGAGCGCTTGAAATCCACATGGTTACTGACAACTCCCAACTGTCAGTAAAGCTGTTTCACAGAAAGTGTTACATGACTGATGTCTCTACAACTGCACTTTTCCAAACAGATGGGGGAAAAAAAAGGCACTGGTCTCAAATCAAATTAGTCTTGATGGATTACGCAAAGGAAATTTAACACATGCTCCACATTTTGAGAAACTTCTAAATATAACATCTCCATTGAAAACAAAGTATATGACGGTGCTAAAAACGTGTAAATACACAGCTAAAAAACTATCTTCACATTACAGGATGAGGACCACTATTAGGGGCTGGAAAAATTACATTTGCCTGATGCAGGAAACCCATGTCAGCATTACCACACCTTGTTTAACCTCAGAGATAAGCTCATTTTTGAAAGCTCACTGTTTGACTTCTAGAGGTTTGTCTCTACAGAACACAGGGCAAAGATAAAAATGTTCCCATTGTAACTGATGTCGTCATTACATTTAGAAATAATAAATTCGTGACATTATGGGAAAAAATTACAATAACTCACAAGGGAAAATGTGATATTTAAATTCTGTTGCAGCTGGAAACATACTGTAATAAAGAATTAACGAGTGAGTCTTGGTCTACACCTCGGTTTTCTTTCATTATAATTAGGTAAAGTATAATTTTATTTTACCAAAGTATTTATACCAGTAAACCATTTACTGCATATACAATTTTACTGATATAAAGGTATGACGCGTTAGTATATCTTACACCATCACCATTTCAGAAAAGAGATATAGCAATGTAAGAATAGTACACGCATCTACCAAGCAATTGTACTGGTTTAAATGGAGCCATGTAGTTAAGGGAACATACTGTGTATGTTCACATAGGTTCCTGGAAAGTTAGAGAGTGACATTCTGAAGATGTAAGTCTTTTCCAATTACTTGTAGGAATTAATAATAGTAGAAAAAGCAGTCTCAGAGACAGAATTAGGAGAATAAAAAGGCAGAACTGAGATTTGCACAAACAAAAAAGGCAGATTATTTTCTGAATAATTTCTAATTATACAGGTAAAACAGGCCCTGAGAAGTATAGCAAATAAGGTCTGTATAATACAGGAATAATTTTCTCAAGAAAATTACATTTGAATTAATTTGTAGCCATTTGGGTGCTCCAAGTGATAAAAAGCAAATCACAACTCTACATTCTTTATTCCATTTAGAACCTGCATTGAAAAAAGAATAATGACAACTTCCTAATTATTGTCTTTAAGGTAATTTTTAAAATAAGAAAAAGAACCTCCCATGTAATTATCAAAAATAATTAATATCCTTCCAGGAACAGCAGCAAAACATTGGACTGTAGCCTCCTATCTGGTACGGGGCCAGGGATTTTTCTTTGGTAAGACTGTGGCAGGCAGAAGAGGCATAAAAACCATTGTAGCAGCAGACATTAAGAACATTAGCACGGGGGACAATTTTGTTCCACTTGTCAGTGGACACATACAAAAACCATCTTACTTGGCTCAGTAAAGACCAGTGTGGCTCTGCACGCGTGGCAGAAGAAGAGCATCCGTTTCTCCACAAGAAACACACAGAGTACCGCTGCAGGGAAAGGCACTTGCAGTTCTTGCAACAATAGTTAGAATTATAACTGGGGCTACTGAAAAAATATTAACTAGCACCTAAGCAGTGCTTTTTTACCTTCAGTATATTTTGCAAACATTAATTTTGATTCAGTCCTGGTTTACACCAGCTTGCAGCAGCAGCCAGATGGGGCTCCCTGCCCCACCAGGCACCCACACGACTTCGCGAGGACGTTTATATGGTGGGAGGTGCTGCCTGGGAAAGGATCTTGTTCAGGCATGTGCTGAGTCAATGTATTTCTCTGGCAGCTTGTACTGGCAGAACAATTATAGTGGCCAAAGAGTTATTTATAACCGTTCTCCCGCAACAGGATTCTTGAGGGAGGATGTTGGTACAAACACTGCTATTCCATGTACACACACATCTACACACACAGCAGCTGCATCTCTCTTTAATGAATGCAGAATACTGTTCTGACATAAGTCCTGGGTTTGCGGTTTTTTTCCAAGGAGGTCACTTGTATGGGGGGAAAAAAGAATGCAGCTCCAACCACAGTCAGTCCACACCTCATCCGAAAGCCTGGAGGCCTCCCCACAAATTGCTATAACTTCTTCATGAACTCATCAGAACTGACAGCATGGGTAAGCCTCTGACCATACAAACAAACCCTAATACTAATGTGGTTTCACTCACTTTGGCTTGCCTTAGACTCACCTCCTCTCAGAAAGCAGCCACCATACAGCTTCCAAAGCCCATGTGAGAGTATGGAAAAGGAAACCTATCCTTGAAAAACTCCAGGCTCCAAACTCATCACCCTGCAGGAGAGCCACCCCCATCAGATGCAGCCCAGCCTCACTCCCTGCTGGCTGCAACCCCTTCACTTGCTCATGTGGAACAAGTTACAAAATCAGATCATTGCTTAATCAATTTAACCAGTAATCTACCATGGGTGAAGAATGACCTTCATGGTATTCTTACTTTCTTGTACTCTAAAGTATGGATGAACCAGGTAGAAAAATGAAACGATCTGAAAATGCAATGGCAAATGCCTCATCTGCAAAATGCAGTCATACGTATGGGGCCTCCACACAGCAGCGCACCTCCGTTGTACTGACTGCGAGCAGCTTGGTGAGGAACAGAAACAGTCCTTAGGCACTCAGGAATGGGTGCCTGCTAGTTTATTTTCTTTGTTTTGCAGTTTCAAATGCGAGCGTTCAGCCTGCCTGTCTGCTGTGAGAAGGCTCTGCAGCAGGGGAGACGCTGCTTCCCGCGCTGAGGTTTTGTACATTTTCTTTTCCTGGCATTTCCTTGTGCAGGGGGAAAATGTGCATTTTGCTCTTTGTGTACAGAAAAAGTAAAGAAACTGGGAAACAGGCTGAGGTTGTTTACTAACCTTCTCTGCAAGCCAATGTAACAGTAAAGGAAGACCGAATGCAAAATCACCATGAGAGAGAAAACAAAGCCTGTCTCTCTTCCATCTTGAATCTCAGGGTCCTGCCAGGCAGACACGATGCTTTGCACATTTAAAGATGCAAAGCACATAATAGGAGCTACATCATAGGGAAAATAAATATGTCTGCATGCATTTCAGAGAAGGTAGGACTGGAAGCAAAAAAAAAATCACAAGCACAACCCTTTCTCCACCATTTTTCTTCGATACGTGGATCTGTACATTATGAACTACCACAATGGTAGAAGGAGGTGTTGCAAAAGGGAAACAGGCGACTGATTCCAAAATTGGGATTCAAAACCTCTTGCACGCAGCATAGGAATTAGACTAGAGAAGTAATCTTTTGTACTAATGGGGCTGAATTAGGAAGCTTTCATTCATGGTCATTCTACATTTATTTCAGCTACACAAACCTTGGTTTGCTTTGGGGGTTCAGAGGAGCTGAAAAGATTTCATAACTTCACTGTGTCAGAGTTTGATGGCTGGTTTTCGTTCCAGACAACGTACGGGATGTACAGCAGCTATTGAAGTGCCAGTATCAAAGAAACAGCAGTGATGTTGCCATTCGCAATTATTTTTATTCTAAGACTCATAAGACTTGCTTTGTTACATTTTCTTAAAAAAAAAAAAAAAGGGAACAAATCCCTCTCCTTAGCTGCACTAAAATTAGCAATGCCAATAATAGATACCAAAATCATCTTCTTTCCCATTTATTTTTCTCAGATGTGCATGACACTGAGTCAAGCACAGAAAAGGAGTATATTAGTCTCATGCCACTGGAAAAACAAGTGTATTACACTGCTAAAATGTCAAGTTTCCACCATGCATTCGATAATAGATTGTATGTTCAGTTTCTTGCATCCGTTGCAGCAGCTTACTGAAGATATGCTCTGCATTTGCCAACAACCCAGCCTGCCCTTTGGACTGAACCATTCCAGCCAACTGTGGCTTTATCATTAGCCCTTCTAGGTGTGGCCTGGCCTGTCAGATGGTTGTGTATTTAAAAAATAGTTGATACTCTCTTAACAACAGAATCCTTTGCCTGATTGATTTTTTTATTATTATTATTATCCCACAATCTTCCATCATGCACTCTTCCCGCAAAGATTTTTGGCTACCGTAAACAGGTGAAAGGTCACACCTGGACATCATCCATCACAGTGGCATTTTCTCCGCACTGCGATTGCATGGGTAGTTGTTTGTTTTGCAGGCTGTGGTAAGCAGGTAGGAACAACTCCGGTGAAAAGGGTTGCATGCTGTCAGTGCAGTTCCCCAGATGACTTCTATCATAATTTTAGGGCTCTGCGTGTCATGAAATGCCCTGACACTAAGCTTCAGTCTGTTTCAAATTATACCAAATGCCCGCACATAAATCTCATTCAGAGCAATCCTCCTCAGACACAGGCTGTGACAAGCTCAGGGTGTGGAGAGCTACATAACTAGGTACAATTGCTATATTCTTGTTATTATTGGGGAAAAAGGGGGTGTGGGAGAGGACTTAGAGTATCTTTCTTCAGCTCACTCACCAAAAACCAAGACTGGAAAGCACTGGTGATCATACACATCTTCTCCGAAAACCCTGGAGAGAAACCGGCTTCTAGAAATTCTTTCCCTTCAGTGGCAGCCTTGTGAAACCTGCTTGTCTTCAAAATCTTACAGCAGAAGTTGAACGAGCTGTGCTGTCAGCTGCCTGGTTTTAGACACGCTGCTGCTGCAAGCTAGAAAATAAACGTGGGGTCAGTATCCGAGGGATGGGTGCAGAGAGGGAGCCATAAGAGGAGGGGAAGGAGCCTGTGTCTATGCGAAGTGACCTGCCTAAAGAGCCCCTGGTCACTGCCTGCTTCTCTCCCCCTGCCTTGGCCCTGCCTCGTGCAGTGTGAGATGCTGCGCTCTGTGGGAAAGACAACCTGAAAAGCAGTGCAGGAGGAAGACAGTAGCACTGGAAAGTAGTCAGCGTCTCCAGGAGCAGGGGTGGCTGGAAGTAGCAGTGGGCACAGAGAAGATGCTACCAGTTTGATGAAGGTAAGAAGCACTGTAAGAAAACAAGACAGGAAAGTGGACAAATTAGCTGAATAAATTTTGTCATGAAAACAGCTGGGTGAATGTCCCTGGAGACTGAGAAAAACCAGAAACAGAATGGAGAGATCATCATCATCTGTCCATGCTTATAATGATGACAGATATGACAGCCTGCCCAAGCCAAGCGTTCCCGTCCTGCTGCGGCACTTTCTTTTCCCAAAACAAAGCTCCTCGGCAGTCACTTCAAGTCCAACAAAAAAATTGACATCTTTTACTGCTGCCTCCTGTGTTTTTATTTACTGTTCACTATTTCTTTTTTGCTTTCGTCTTTTCCTTTCTCCCCATCTTGGTGATGATCAGTAAAGAGCATTACCTGCAAAACTGCAATGCCTGTAAGCAGGCACAAGAAAAGTCTTTGCTGCCTTCCAGACTCTTTTCTGAGCTGGATCCTCTCAGTCTCCTTAGCAGCATTTGTCCCTCATCAGATGTCACCTAAGAAATATCTGTGTTTAATAGTTGGGCCAAAAACTTTTAATTGTGGTGTTTCTCTAGCCCAAAGTGTCTGTATTTATCTGAGTTTTGTGCTCATTTCTTCTGTTAAATCCTGATCTCTACTAATTCAGTGTAGAGTTACGGTCTCTCTCTTCCCGTTTACTCCAATAAACTGCCAATGCAGATATTCCTGTCACACCATGGGGAATATCCCACCAACTACCAATTATATATCAATAGCAGGTATGAGACCTATGACAAAAATTGTATTATCACCTAATCTCTATACATCTTCTCTGTATTTTGCAGACCATTGTATGAGAAGCCACGTAAAATGCCTTGTCCCTATGGAGGGAAGAGTGGGAAAGAATAACTGGCACCTAAGTACTCACTTCAGAAGCTGAGCAAATGTGTTTTGATGTTAAAAAAAATGAGTTACTGACATTTCTCTGGATGGTGGTTTCCACTCCTCTGTAAGCTCCGCTCTGTCCCTGACTGCCGTTCATCTTCATCCCTCAGCCTCAGACTGCACGGAATGGGGAGGGTAACCCAGCATGGCAAGCACCAGGCTGCCAGAGGGCTGGCAAGCTGCCACTGCAACTCCCAGCCACAAAAAGGACTTTAGAAGGAATCCTGGGAATTGCATATCAGGAAGTTTGCCATCCATCCTTGCTAATGGCAGTAGGGTCTAAAAAAAATAAAGTCACTGTAGACAGAGATAAACATGATCTGTTGGGACCAAGGCAGCATGGCTTCTGCAGAGAGAAACCCTGCCTCACCAACCCACCGCAGTCCTCGGAGTGCATCAGTAAAGAAGGAGATCAGGTCCAGCAGACACAGAACAGTCCAATTGTGAAAAAGCTTTTGATGAGGTTCCACACCAAAGGTTATCAGAGAAAGTAACTTACCACAGGATAGGAGGAAAGAGTCTTACAGATAGAAAATTGGAAGCAGGACATGAAGCAAAAGGCTTAATAGTCATTTTTCAGGGTGGAGAACAGGCATCAGCAAGCTCTCCCCACTGTGTGATTGATGGTGGTACTGGCTTTTCTCAACATTCTCAGTGAGCACCTGAAGTGGGGAGCATACAGTGACGTCCTCAAGTTTGTATGTGACACTAAGCTCTTTCAGGCAATTAACTCTAGAAGGACTTCATAAAATTGAGTAAGTGGGCAATGGGTCCATAAGCAGATACTAGAAGGGTTAGGCAGCGACAAGCCTCTAACATCCAAATCCAACAGCTGGGGATGCTGGGGGAGTACAGAGGCCGGGCCGCAGGACATGCCCAGGCCCACCTGCTCTCTGTAGGTAGCACTGCCTCCTGCCACTGTTGGGGACAGACTTGGGGTGGGATCAACCAGTGGTCTGATGCAGCAGTTAATGTCTTACATTCTTAAATGTGCTTCTGCACACCGTCCCAAGACACTTCTCAGTGTCAGTGCACACTCTATGGGGCAAATTCCTGGCTTGGCACTAAGTTTGGGATGTAAAAACCCATGGACTCCAATTGCTTCAGTCCCCAAGGCCAGTACTGCCTCCCTCCCTCCATGTCTTCCTGGTAGCTGACCTGCTAGGCACGCTAAATATAAAACCCTTCAAGGACCACAGGAGGGTTAAAGAGAGAAGGAAACAGACTTTGCAGATGCGCTTTCGCACATATGCACTCTCTCACTTCTCCTTCTCCATTAGCAGCCCTCGAAGAGTAAAGGTCTGTGCAAAAATGACAGACACTTCACTGGAAACCCCTGCTTCCACCTCCTCACCTTCCCTTGTATTTCTCTGGGGTTTGGAGAACATCTGTTCAAGGTCCAGGATCCCTCAGCTTTCCATTCTTCCTCTTCAGTCTGCTGGTGTGGGCATGTCCACCCTGTGCTGCGGGAAGGCCTGTACTTTTAAAGGCAGGGTCTGCTGATGCTCGTTTCTGCTTCATCTCAACCCAGGTCCTCTACAGACCTGGCCTCAGAGCAGACGACTGGTAGAAGTCAGTGGCTCGGTCTGCCAGCTCCGCAGGTACACTTTTGGTAGCCAAAAGGGGCCTGATTCAGTTCCGAAGCACAGTCTGCCCTCCACCATGACCAGGCAGAAGGTCGCTGTCAGAAGTACCATTAACGAAACGCAGCCGTCAGGGCAGATGCCCTCCAGTCACCGCAGCCTGCCGTGAAAGGGCTCTGCCTTGCAGCCCTGACACTGCCCGGCACAGAATCAAGGGCTGGGGGGGAACTGAAATCAAGAAAGCATGATTTAGCAGCTACTGTAGTCTGTCAGCTCTCCATGCTGTGTGGTTTCTGCAGTGATAGGTAAAGGGTAAATTCTCTGTCTCTCCCAGCTCTTCCTGCTTCCCTGTTTGTTTGCTTGTTTCCCTCTCCCAGCCTTCCCTGCATTACATCCCCTTTTCCAGTGCCCAGGTGCACGATCTCGGAGGTTCCTGAGCACTTTTTACTGAGGGAGCACTGATGAGCCCAGCCCGAAGCGAGACCTCTGCTACCACTTAGAGGAGCTGCATCCCAGCTGCCCCTCCCCCAGCCCCTTCCCCACCACCCACACAGCAATCCATCAGCATCACCCATGGAGCATCTGGGGGCAACGTGTAATTAGGACTGATGCTGTCTGCCATTTATAGGCATACTGCTGCAAAGAAAAGCTGGTGAAAGTAATACCCACCAACAGACATACCTTATAGTGTGCATCAAACATTAATGGGGAAAAGTAATGGAAAGGTGGAGGAAAAATACAGAGAGAAGAGAGAATGATGAAGGCAGTAGCGTACTCCACACAGCTTTAAAACAAAGCAGTCATTAAAATACATGCTGAGAGTGATCATGATGTAGTTGTTGCAATAAATGAACTCTAAAATAAGAACACCCTGTCTTGCTGGGTAAGTAGAGTTGCATTTGCTCCATGATCCTTTTACTGGGGTAACAGTACAATCCAGCAGAAATTGTGCAGGCACCCACATGCTATGTTGCCTATGTGTAGGACATGATGCGCCCCATGGTGTTTTCCTCTCCTCTTGAAATCTTTCACTGCAAGAGGTATTCCTCGCAGCTGATACTGTGTGGCTCATCTCAAGCATGCCTGCTCCTGAGTTTGGGAACATTTCTTTTCAATTGTTTCCTGTTTTTAGTTTCCATCTTAATTTTTTTTAAGGATTTCAAAAAATTGGTTGTGCTTGTCACAACACTGTGAGCATTTAATATGCAGGCCTATGTGTTTGCTTTCGAGGTGTACATCAGCCTATTGTCACAGTAAAAACCAGCTGTTTGTGAGATGCTATAACAATTCTGCCAAGGCTCAGTAACTAGCCTTGGAAAAAGCAAAGTCAAACAAAAGGAGCGTGAAGGGCTGAAGCAGATGTGAAGAGTAATTAGCCAAATAAACAAAAACACAGGACAAATCATTTAAGTGCATCACAACCTGGAATCAAGGAACAGAGGGAGTACCTGAGGTCTGGAAAAGCATCAGAGGGAGCTAAAGGAGAGATTCTTGCATCTATCCCACAGATAAACTCATGTGGGAGATATGTGCATCAGTGAATATGAGTTAAAGCAAATGAAAGAATTAAAAAACAAAAAGACAGAGAGACAAGAAGGAGAGAAGGAAATCCAGAAGAAAGTGACTGAACCACCATTTCATTCA
>NW_009611967.1:24917-32133 GCF_000690535.1 Cariama cristata
GGAAGCAAACGGACCAGCTCAGGGCACAAGAATATGGCAACAGAAGACCAGGAAGACCTCAGTGCTGTGCTTTTGGGGCTATGGAAAATGCTCTTCTAATGAGGAGTTTTTCATTTGCATTATGAAGCCAGTTCAAATCTCTCCATTGCTTTGTTCTTTCACTTGGTTTGCAATCTGCAGCAGTAGAACTGATGGCAGTTAAACAGGATGGAATTTATATCAGGCTTAGAAATTGTACTTGCTGCCTACAGTTTCCCTGCAGAACAGCTTCAAATTACAGTGCACTGGTGTGAAGCTGCAGAGTTTTGTTATCTCACCATTCCACCAGTCCAGAGCACATCACGGGAGCTGTGCCATCGTCATCTGACTGCCATATGCCGAGGTCCGGGAACCTTCCTCCAATGCTCTGTCACCCCCAAATCAACAAAAGCTTTTGGGTGGCTGAGGGTTTTCAGGACCTGCTCCCCAGACAAGCAGGAGGGCCTGTCTGCAGCACTAGTTAACCAACATCCATCTTTTATGTATTCTTCATGTGTCTGTCAGCCCAGGATCCCAACACACTAGCACCACATTTCATTCATCTGCAACAGATTGGAATGAACATTCAGCTGATGTTTTATTAGCTGACTAGTAAATTTTCCCAAATTACCTTTTTGTTTTGTGGATTTTTTCAGTTCCTTCAATAGCTATTGCTAGGGGTTTTCACACTATGATCCTGACAGGCAACTTAGCTGTGTATAAAACGATTTCTAGCTCTGGTCCTTTGAACTACTCAGGTTGAGGGGAAGGGAGAGGTATATCCCTCCTTCAAGATTCAAATAATTTTTATTAAGATTACATAAAATTACTTGTGGTCTCTGAGGAGCAGGAAAAATCTAGATTTCAGATTGCTTTTGTAGTTCTGTGTCCTTCCTTTAGGTGTGCAATGATGTAGCTCTGTCTATTTTCACACAGAAGGAACTCAGCTGAGAACACATTTTATTGTAACTCCAGATGATGTTCAAGAGGATGAAAAATTCATTTTTCTCAGGTGGTCAGAGAACAAGTCCCAGTAAACTGGCATTCCTTCCTCTCTCATCTGAATTCTGTAGAGGAACTCAGTTGTTTATAAAGCCGTTCCAAAGATGTTTTAGAAAAAAAACCACACAAAATGTAATAAAAAAATAGAGAGGAGAGTTCTGGGCTTTTTCACCTTTTCAATTACTTTTCAATCTCTTAAGAACAGTCATTTAGGTCAGAGTAGTTAAACTGCTATAAAACAGCTGCTAAAGCATTCTTCTATTGTAAATTAAACAGCAATTTTACCAAACATTCCCATTGCACGACTCCATTAGCATAAACACAAAATCAGGATTTTAAAAAACACTTGGAGGGGGAAGGGCTAGGCCTCAAATAATAATTCATGACCTCATGATAATTCAAGTCAATGGCCAAAATGTTAAGATTTTGTTACTAGTAGGTCATGTCTGATATAAAAAGATACATAAATATGGGGAGATGGTCCAAACCGGAGCTCCACAGCTCAGAGAGAACGCCAAGTTTCCACCCTTGCTGTCAGACAGGACGATGTATCACAGGTATAGCTATAGCTTCTGAAGTGGCAGCTTCTTAAAACACTGTCATCAAAACGGTTCATTTTCTCCACTTTAACCAAGGGAATTACCACAAGAAAACAAGTTAAGGTCAGCTACACATTGATCACATCGGTAAACAGTAATAACACTTGGCACTCATAGCAGTTTTCAACTTCAAATCACGAAGGACACCCCTGGGATATCCCAAGGAGGCGGAAGTCCCCCTGTGCCAGACCCAGCCAGGTAAGGCTGGTGCATTGCTGCCAAACGGACATGGGACAGAGGAGAGGAGAGGAATCTGTAATTCCTCACAGCCCTGTGGGTATCTGCTATACTCTGCCTTTTCCAGGGCAGGGTGGGGTCTTAACCTATGCAATTAAGGGCAGACTGATTTCAGCTCCATCCCTCTGGCTGTGATGGCATACGAGCAGCACAGGCACAAGGCCTGATCTCCTTGAACCCTGCCCAGCCTCCCACTGCCACATTTCCCTGTCTCTGGTATGCTCCAAGCCCTTGTCGTCTTCACAGATAAGCTGGAGTAGGATTTGCTTTGGAGGGACTGAATGCAATAAAGTTTCACGCTGTTAAACTGCTTACAGATTTGTTGGAGTTATCCTCCTTTCCATTCCCATAACACAAAAATGTCTGTAGGAATCAAGACCCAACGCTAGGCTGGCGTGAGCAGCACTGCCACTGCATCACCAACCGATGCAACCACCTGGCCCCAAAGCCAGAGGCAGAGACAACAAGCCCCATGACCAAACTCAGAGATGTCTACAGCAAGGAGGCATTACTCATGAAAGGAGATAGAAAACTACATATTCATTTCCCAAAGCAGGTAATAGCTGCAACACCAGTATGTTACTGATTCTTCTAATCTCCCTTTCTACTTCATGACCTGCACAGCTGGGGATTCAGTCTCCAACACAGAGCAGGAGCCATTCCCCAAAAATTCTAGAAAGATTTTCCTACTGTTCCCTCATCTGAAGTACTGTTGGCGAAGAAAAAAAGAAAGTAATTTTACCAATTCTGCTTTGTTTCCAGCAGGAAGCAGAGCTGTTCAGGCCACAAAGGAGTGCAGGTGATGCAGATCCAGTGCCTGACTCTCACTGCAATGGAAATCAGGTGGGTGCTGCTGACCTTCACGGGAATTAGCACCATAAAGCTGGCATCAGTGAGCGGAGGACCTAGCTCTGACCTGCTCTCCTCCAGCAACTGAAGATGCTTTAGAGAGGCAAGTCTTGTGAAAGCAAAGACAGAAATAATTATGATCACATTTTTTTTGACTATGCTTGCAAGTGTGTATGTTATGTGTATATGGGGAGGGGGTTACATAAAGATCAGAGCAGACTACAAATGGGAGTGGTTCTTTCCAAATTTTATACGTTGCTTGAGTCATAAATAATTAACTTTGCCCAACTCCCTTCCCTCTTTGTTCATATTCACTCTAGTATATCCATCATTTTTGATCCTCTACTGATTTCCATTGTTGGGGCTTATTTTCTGTGACTTAAGAACCTGAAATTATGCTATATATCTTTGTAGCTCATTGAACTAACCAGCATTTATTTTAATTTAGTAAGAAAACATTTGGCTGGGTGTGACCAAATAAATACTGTGTCAAAACCAACACAAATATACTTTGCATAAGGCTATAAACCTGTCTCAGAGCTCTAATGATATTGCAAGTCAATGAAGCTTCAGTGTTCTCATTAACAGGATTCCATCAGACCTCTATGTTGCATATTATTAATTTTTGACAATAGACTGTAATATAATTTATAGCACTGTGGGGCAACAAAGGCTGAATCTTGGTAGTAATCCAACCTTTTAGGTTGATAATGGCTTTAACACTGACCTAATATTGAAAGGTGAATGTGTACAGAGCCCATCAAACCTAATTATAAATAGGACAACAGGGATAAAACACATCACTAATCTGTATCAGTGAAGACAAAACTTTCCTTGAGAGCAAAGGGCACAGATCTTGTCACAAGATTACAAAGAATTTTGTTGCTGATTTTGACACAAAAAATAATCAAGAATGTTGTTTTAAAGAAAGACATTAACACACTTTTCCCCCCCCTCAAATTTTAATTTTTGTTATAAAAGGTACAAAACATAGAATAGCTAAAGTTAATCTGGGAACATGCTCTTTAACTCAATTTGGAGGTTGGAACTAGTAGGAACAAGCATATTTTTGACAAAAAAGCAAGCCTTCAAAAATCTCTGTGGAAATCCTGTTAAGATGATGACATTAGTACACTCGCACCGTTCTTCTCCATAGCTTGCTGATGCATGATAACAAACACAACCAGTGTCTGCTACAGACAGTAGATCATGGTCCTCAGCACTTCACTGAGCACTTAGCGAGCCTCGTGATCTGACCTCTGGGTGGGAGGGAACACAAATGTGTTTAACCCAAATAAGAGTAACTTATTGTGAAAGGCAGCACAATACCATTTCCTCGTTTAAAAGGCATTCTCATAATCAAAATACGCTTTAGTATTGCTTACATATATTTTCTAATTCAATCTTTTGTGTAGTTATCTAGAAATACAGTACAGAGGTAATAATGTAATTAGTATTTTCACTAGCTAAATTATAGAGCTGACTGCAGAATACAGCACAGTAGCATCAATATTAACTAAAGTATTATACAAAAATGACATCAGTAGTTTTAGTATAGTCATGAGACACATTGTAATTTCCTCTTTCTCCAAGATCCCTTCAAATTGTGTCAGATGAGGAAACTCACAAAATCCACTGGCTTTTAGTTCAATTCAAAATCTAAAAATCATCATCTCAAAGATTTCTTAGGTAAATTTTTGTAGGTTCTTGAACAGTATTCGTTTCTGAATATGGTATTAATTATAAAGAACTCAAGTTCTGCTGCATCGACCTCTCATATGAATTTAATTTTCCCAGCACTTCTGCAAGTTAACAAAGGAGTGTAACAGATACTTCACAGCTGAAGGGATCTGTAATAATTATCCAAGACCATAAAAGCAATCCTATGTCAGTGCAAGAAGTGGAACCACTGGCTCTGCAATCCAGTGCTACTCCGTATTTCCTTTCTACCCTGCTCACATAGGGAGATCTAAAACTCTACCACCCAAGATACTGGACACCAAGCAGCCACTAAGGAAGATACTGAGGTAAACATGCTTTCATAGATTCCTCACTGGAAGGGACAATAGTCAGCCACCCCTACGTGCCCAGAAATCAAAGGACTCCAATTTACACCAGAAGCTGAAGACTATCCCACCGCATCCTCCATGCCTAAAACTCCCTTTTGGCCAAGCTAATTCACAACTCCCCAGACCAAATCAAGAACACTGAGGATCTACCCACACTCCATCCACTTCCTAATTACAGTAACTTTATGCTTTAGTTCACAAAATGAGACTCATTTCTTCCTTCACCAGTTCCATTCAGCTCCTTCAACATTTTGTTCATTTGTTTGTTAAGATGCAGATCTCCAGCAGATTGATCACTTCAGATCAGACAAAGCAATCCCTTGGTAAATCCCTCTGGAAATGCAGAACATATTATATGCACAAGAGTTGAACTCCTTGAATTTCCCCTTTTCAGATCCTCTTGGTTTCCAGTCATTCAGATAAAGAATGGAGCTTTTGTAGGCCAGTTAATCCATCCACTGAATGAAATATGGTAAAGTTTTACACATCCACATGTTCTTTCAAGGCCCTGGTTTACATCTGTAGATGCAATAATAGCTGTAGTAGTGTAGACAAAAATCATGGCTCAGGCTCCCAGAGAAGATCTTTAAAGACTTGGGTTGAAAAGTCCCAGTGCTGCAGTCAAAGGAACTGGCAAAATGATTTAAGGGCTGTCTCCGCTTACATTTATTTCTGCCAAAGCACTGGCTTAATTTCCTTTGTGTGTCTTAATAAGCCACCTCTGTGAGAGGGACTCTTACTTGAAATGCTTGTATGTCCTAAGCTCAGAAGTAGGCACTGTTGAGTGGTAAGCTGAGGCAAACATCCAAACGTGGTCTCAGGCTCAAGCTGCAAAATCAGCCTGTTCTTCTGTAGCATCACAGTCACAAACTACCATGAAAACAGCATTTACACAATGAATTAAAATGCAAATCTGTTTTATTCTATGAAATTGAGACAAATGATACATACTTGAAGCCAGCCAGAGCAGTAATTACAAACATTAATATAGTTTCAGATGATGACTTAAGCCAAACGAGAGATGGAATAGAAACACTGTACATTAGAGCTTGTGAAACACTACAGGAAAAGAGCAACCTTGCCCTAGTAATGTAAGCCTAAAATACAAATGAGCAATAATTCCACTGTAAAGGGCTAGATCTGCCTTGTGCAGACGCCCACCTCCAGGGATGCCTCCAGCCACAAGGTGTATGTACAGTGCAGGGAAGCAGCCTGCCAGCAAAGGAGAGCTGAGGGGATCTCAAAGTACGTGGGAGAGGGCTTTGCACTGCCACAGCCTAATGGGATGTGGCATCATCCAGGAGAGTCCTGCAACAAGAGGCCAAACAGCCACTGGCCTAGGACAGAACTGCCTAGCTGGCGTAAAGATGTATTTATGCTAGGTCTGATTTAGATTGTGCTCCGCACAATCAGATCGCTTTGAAGGTCTGCCTTGTGCAATCATTTCCTTTGTCAGGAATCAGAAAAAGACTGTGAAAAGACTGTGAACAAATTGTTTAGGCATTGAAATTTAACCCTGTGGAATCCTTACAGTGTAGCACAGTGTGACACAGCAGGAGCACATTTGTCAGGGGACTGAAGCCTCTTTGCTCTCTCGCACAAAACATATACATTAGCATTGTGTGGTGTGGGTGTGCTCCCAAGCACATGATGCAGCTATGGGTACGCAAGTCCATGCCTAACCCTGCCTCCCGTCTGCACTGCAACTGCATTCAGCCCTCTGCCCTCTTCCTGTTCCATTAGGGAAAATAAAGGCTTTAGATCCTTCAAGACTGTCTGGAAGCCCTTCCATTACATTTTCTTTTAGAGATTGTACAAGATTTGATTTTTAAACATCCATAATGCATGTGAGAAAATTACTGAGTATTACAACGATCTTTTTAATAGACCTAATGTTTTGCCACTACTGTCCTAGCATTAATAATGTCAGAATATAAACACCAAAACAAAAAGGCATTTCCAAGACTTTTGACTCTGATGTGGGCTAAGGAAAGAACCCAGCTGGTGTGGGCATTCATAACACCAACAGCTTCCATCTCAGGCTCCATACAGCAAGGTACTGTGCAGCCCCTGCTCCTCCTGAAGAGCAGAGTCTGAGAGCACCAAGTACCTCACAGCAAGACCACAGGCGTCTGTAGAATTAAACCTTAACACAAGATAGCCCATCAATGTTTTTGTAAACTGTTTAAAAATATGCTGACAAGAATAAAAGAAAATAGTGGTTTGGAATTTGGCAGAGAAAAGCCACTCTAATTCATTTCCAACTGCAATAAGTCTTTGCTCCTGTTTTACGAGTACTAGAAGAGACTATCCCTGTTTTATGAACTCATTCAGTTAATACGTTTAAGAAAGTAGACAAGTTTCTCTCCAGTGGGGGGTTTCAAATTTTGTCTTTCCTTGTGGCTGCCAGTATTTCAACATCCCATTCCAGAAACACTGTTT
>NW_009611968.1:0-20078 GCF_000690535.1 Cariama cristata
AGCAAAGCTTGGTGGGAGCGGGCCCGCCGCGGGAGGTGGCTGGCTCCCACCGCGGACCCGCACTGAGAAGCCCCCTCGCCCCCTCTGCCCTGCAGACAGCAAGATCCCCGAGGACACGGGGCTGTGCCGCACTGTCCTGCCCGATCCGGAGCCTTCCCAGGGGCGCTTCTCCCCGGAATCCCACCTTACCGAGGCTGCCGATGGCACCTCCGAGTCAGCGCCCAGCTGCGAGGGCAGCGTCTGTGACAGGGTGTCCGAGTTTGAGGATTTCTGGAGACCTCCCTCGCCCTCCGTCTCTCCAGGTAGGAGCGCGGCGAGCAGCGCTCGGCGAGGGTCCGGCTGCGTGTCTGTGTCGGTGCTGTGGGGCAAGGTCTCATGGCTGGGCGCCGCCGTCGAAAACCAGTGGAAGGGACAGATTTGCCTTTTCCCACACAGTGTGAAACACTCGTTTTCGGGTTATCGCTTGCGGGTTGCTTTTCCAGCCCGTCTCCCACTGCTGCGGGAGCCGCGGGTGACAGGCTGTAGGAAAGTTCTGATGCCATCGGGGTTTGATTTTTTTGGTTTCTGATTAATTGCTAGAGGCAAGCTGGTTATGTTTTAAAGCTCCCGGCATTTTCCTACGGGGTCCAGCTACCCGGAGTTTAGATGTTTTTTAGGACAGTAAAGATTTCTACCGGGCTATCTATATACCTGTAGTAAACAGCGTTGACTTTGTGTTTTGTATTACCTGCTAGACGTTTTCTCTGACTGCCTTTCAGGTTATTTCTTGTCTCTTGCCTATAAAAAGGATCTTTCCCTCTCCCTCCCGCCCTCACTTCTCTTTTTTTTTTTTTTTTTTTTGCATTTCTAAAAACGCATTCGTAAAAACCAGAGGAAAATAATGACGGTCAGATTTAAACACCCCAAATCCAGGAAACTCACACTTATGGCTGCAACGCCTGTCTCTAGCTCCCTCGTCCTGCCTTTGATGTGGTTGGAGCAGTGGGAGATGCTGTCCCCAGCCTGGCGCGAACACTTATCTCGTTTAAAAATACAATGGTGTCATTTTATAACAAAAATATGTATATATACAAACCACTTTTTATTGCCTCGGTTAAAAAGTGACAGCTGGAAAAAAGAACAATTTCTTAGTGAGGGAAAAATTGCCTCAGCTTTACCTACTGACAGCAGACACCAGCAGGCGAACACTTAGTCCTGTTTCCCAACTGATTTCCCCACTTTGTCTTTATAGTGTCCTTGCATATCAACACCTGATTGTAATGATGTGGGTTTGCATTTTTAAAGCCTCCTCCTAAAGCACTTTGAGGGGATATTCAAAATGCTGCCCAGTATCATCACAGCCGGCCACGGGACAGTTTCAGTCTGTGCAGATGACAAACTGGACCAAATGCAGCAATGCAGCAGTCTCTCTTTGGCTAATATTTCTGCACAATGTGTGTAATTTTTGTTCTAACGAATTTGTCCTCCTCCCCCTTCCCCAAATAATTACAATTTCTGCACGGAAAACAGACCTTTTTCACAAGGTGTCTAAAAGACAGATGTAAAATGGAGCAGGTATTTTACCGGGGTTGCTGTGCCTTTTCCTCCTCACCGTTCATTTCACCCCTCGTTGTGGGATTCATTAGCTCCCAGCCAACCATCCAGCTACCTAGGGAAAGTATTTTTGCAAAATGAGGGTGACATCTGCAGATCAAGATTTTTTGGGAGTGCTGGGGGAGGGCGGTCCTGGGACTGTCTGATCCCATTCACACGAGGAACGGGAAGATAAGGGACTCCCGGGTACTGTAAGGAAAGAGCTTTATTAAATGAACCTCAGTGCGTTGAGAGGGGTGCTGTTATGTTAATGATGAAGGCAGTGGCAGCAGGATTAGATAGTCGAGCTTCCTCCCGCAGCTCTCCCTCAACCCTCTGTGGTCCAGCTGCTTTGTCAGATTCAGTGCAAAGCTGGAATTTGTGCCTAGGTCATTTCTGCAAGACGTGCTGTGAAAGACTGGATTTCTATGATTGTGTTTGTCTGGGTGGGGCACGGTTTCTGTGCTTTGACAGGCAGGGCAGATGAGAAATGATGTTTCTAAATCATGCTCAGGGCAGGTGCGGTAAGTAGTGCTATCACCCCCCCATCCCTGGAAGTGAACATAGGTGCGGGTTGCACTTCAATACCCAGTGAAAGCCAGGCTTCAGGTTTGTCTTGAGTGCTGTGCTACCGATCCAAGCGGGCATGCACAGATGCAATACCTGTTAACACTGTAATACGTTGTTGACTCCATCAGTGCAAATCACTTTGTTATTTAACCTCACTTTCAACGTGTGTCAGTAATCACATGCGTTTGCATATACAGAAGGTGCCTGATAGCTCAGTGCAGCAGTATATTAGTATCTGCTGATGAGCCCGTTGATGCTGCAGTCTTGGAGGGAGGCTTTTACTGGCTACAGTGGAGTTGTGCAGACAGTGTGGTGTTTTGGGATCTGTCGAGGAAGACACTTTAATCTTTCTTTTCTGTGCACATCAGTCTGTTCCCAACCATTTCAGGTTGAGTTTGCCTTGCCTTCAAAAAAGAGCATTGATGTTTTTTCTCCTAGAAGTAGTCTATATAAAGGCTGCACAGAATTACTAGGAAGAGGAGGCAGAATCTGTCTCTCCCTCCCTGCTCAGCCCTTGGAGGCCTAGATGCTGCGGAGCGGAGGAGAGGCAGACACAGAAGTGCCCTGCAGTGTGGCAGAGCAGGGTTTGCAGGTCACCTTGACACTGGGTACAGGTCTTGGATGGCTTGAGCTTGCCCCTGAGAAGTATAGTGTGAGTGGCTCCCCTGCACTTGTGCTTGAGAATCTCCAAAGCATGTGAGGTGATGGAAGGAACATTGCACGCAAACTGATCTGTGGTGCAACGTTTACCGTGTCCCGTGTTGCCGGTTCCGAGGGCTCAAAAATCAGGTCAGCCTTCCGTCTCATCTCACTCAATGGACTGGCTTAGAAATCAAGATTGTAAGTAATACCTTATGGATATTCAGTTCTAGTGTTGAAATACTGAGGGTTTATGTTTTTGTGCTTTTCTTTATAGTCTGGGCTAGAAGTTGACTTTAAAAAGAAAAAAAGAAAAGTTAAAACAAAAACAAGCAAACAAAAGGAAAGCTGAGGGCCTGATGAAATCATGCAGTTTTAAGAGCTGGGGCTTTAAGATAGTTTTGAATCTTGCGATAAAATCGTGAGAGATGGCAACACTGAAACTGGTTGCAAAGACACAAGATAGATGATGTGATGCTGACCACAACTTTGCAGTCAGTGCAGAACAGGAAAAATCATGCTCAGCACCATGTCAGCTAATTTGATTTCATCACTCCGTTCAAATGTCCCAGTTGGTATGTGCGCATATATTTCCAACCAAAAGACTGCTAATTTCAGTGGAAGAATTGGAGACTGTTAACGTCTGAAATTATGTCAAAGATAGGAATCAGTCAAGTCATTCAAAACTCAGTTTTCACCTCATTTCCCACTCCCTTCTGTAACCCTCAGTGACCATCTGCCTATCCAAATGGATAGCCTAACACATCATGCCTTCCTTCCCTAGCCCACCCCCGGTTATCTAGGTTTGCCAAAGGCTGAGAAACCCATGGGAGCTATGAAGCTGACAGGAATGAGAAAAAGCAGGAGAGCAATTGTGGGTGGACAAGTTTTTGGGTAAGGGGGGTTATTCTGGAAGCCCAAGTTGTAAGGGATGCCAATATCTCTGTGAAGGCATCAGCACGTCAGCAGTTAATTGATTCATCTTTTCCTTCGTTCACTAAAACATTTGTGCAGTGGAGACATTTGACTCTCCCGGTGCTGCTGCCTGTTGTGATGAAGAGTGAAAGCAGAGCACCTTGGGCATTAAGCAGCATCTCTGGCAGACACAGTTTGGGTCTGGTACCTCATGTTCCCTGCCCAGCTATGCTTTCCTCTATGTGAGGCTCCCTGAGCATTTGTGCCTTTAAACACTGATGTCAAAGGCTGTGTTCCTGCCATTGCATCAGACTCTGCTATTGGCCCCCCAAGTGTGATTCATCTTGTGGTGCCCACTGCCGTGGTCAGATGCCATTGCCAAAGGTAAGCCTATTAGAGCCAACTGAAGCCATCTGAGCTTGTCCTGGTGGAAGATCGCTTGGATTATGACTGCTAGGAAAGTCTTTTTGTGTCTTTAATTTTTAATGTGGCCTATACTGATGATTTTGCAAAGCTCTATGTTTTGCATGAACTCAGTTTCTTTACTTGGAGAAACTCAGAATAATCTGAAGCAACTGATTTTATTTCAGATGAGGACTGATTTTAGTTTGTTTTTTTCTGAAAAAGTGAGGCATCACATTCAAACACCTCAGAAGCTGTTCTTTATTTTATTTATGCTGTAGTATACTTTTGGACAGTTGTGGCATGAAGTTGAGAGTCTAGATTTGGGCATTAAATTGTGCAACAAGCAGTTTTTAGTTGTGTTGAACAGGTAAATCTCGGCACACGTGCTCCTTCTGGCATGTCCGTAATGTCATATTTGCTATATGGATGTGTGGGATCTACATCAGACCTTAAACATGTAGACTGTCAGCTTTGATGCCCATCTCGGGACGTAGTAGATACACTTTTCTGAGGAGCTGCAGATAAAACCAAAGGAAGTTGCAGACTGAATTGTTTACTGTCTCAACAGTCAGATCAGTGTGTACACACCTGGGCACCCATAGATGGAGGCAGACAAAATTGGTGGCCGCTTTAAATAATTTGGCTGCAACAGCAGCTGAATAGGAAGTACTGGATGCACAGACCCTACTGTGCAATATAAATTGTCCTCCCATTAGAGATGAAAGGGCAGCCTTAATGTGCAGTAGAGGGGTCTGGCTCTGGGCACAAGTCTGAGTGCCCCATGATAGTGGCTGGATTGTGAAGCGCACTAATTCCCATGCCTTTGTGTTTCTGCAGCCTCGGAGCGATCTGTGTGTCCGTCCCTAGATGAAGCACCCTCCTTCTCGGTGCCCTTCAAACCGTACGTGTGGAACAGCCTGGGTGGCTCCGAGCTGAGGCACCTTGTGCAAAGCTACAGGCCCTGCCCGACACTGGAGCGAACCTCAGCCCTGGGGCTCTTCTGTGAGCGAGGCACCGAGCCTGCCCTCTACGGTGCAGAGTGTAGCTCTTCCCTCGGACTTTATGGTGACTTCGGCTCCCCGGGCCCAGGGCTGTTTGAGCGGCCGCCGGCAGCAGCACCCGGACTCTATGCTGAGACACAGCCTGGGCTGCAGCAAGAGAAGGGGCCAGGTGGCATCAAAGTGGAGTCGGACCTCTTGTGCCGCCCATTGCTCATCAGCACTGGCTCTTACAAGTGTGTCAAGTGCAGCAAGGTAGGGATCCTTTTCTCCCATACTGGTTATGACTCTTCCCGAGCCTCTTCTCCCCAGCAAGCCTGACCCTGTGTGCTGTCTCCTCTCAGGTCTTCTCCACACCACATGGACTTGAGGTACATGTGCGCCGCTCACACAGTGGCACCAGGCCCTTTGCCTGTGACATGTGTGGCAAGACCTTCGGCCATGCAGTCAGCCTGGAGCAGCACAAGGCCGTGCACTCGCAGGTGAGAGCGGGGCGGACTGCCAGCATGAAGGTCCAAGGGCCAGGACCAGCAGTTTGCTTCGGCTGGCTCTGGGGAGGCCGTGATGGCAATCACAGGGCAGTAGGTGGGCATCTAAACTGAGGAGAGGAAGAGAACATGGTAGGGCTGCAGTGGGCAGTTGTGGGTGAAGAATATGGTGGCAGGCAGAGGAAAGGGTGGGCAGCTAGTGAGCAAAGGAGCAAATCAACAAGTTAAAGAACACAGGCTTTGTTTTGATTCCCCAGACCTTGCATGCATCTGTGTTAAGCAACGGGCACTTTTGGCACTCCAGAAGTAACAGATAATAAATAATAAATTTTCACTCTCAGAGCTGGAAACTCTAATGCGGATGTGGACTTTTTTAACAGCTAAAGCAACTCACTGTGCTTTCTTTTGACGCAGCTCTCCTCATTCTTTCTCCTCCCCTCCCCCAAAGAAGTGAGTCTTCCCTTGTTTGTAGTCATTATGTCTGTGCAGGGAACATCTGAACGACCAGTCAGGTATAGAGCACAGACTTTACCCGTCTCGACACACTCTGAGTCACACACCAAAAGAATATGGTAGTTAATTTTGGTAGGAGGACTTGTAATATTTTCCACCTGCTGATATTGTGCCATATTTCCCCTTCAGCCACCCACTTGACCTGGCAAATCTTCCTTCTTCAGATTGGCTTTTGGAGGATAGAGTTACAGCAATGCTTTTTTGCTAACTGTTTTATTTACAATTTCAAGAGTGTGCAACAGCAGAGCACACAACGAGGGGAAATACCTCATCGCCCACTAAGTAATGGTGAAAAGAGCAGCACTGCATATTGTGTCCATGGAGGGGGCAACATTTCAGGGAGAGTGCATCAAAAGCCAAATGAACTAAGGTGATTGTATGAAAGCATAGCAGGAAGAGGAAGGTGTGATGGTAAGGGATGGAAAGAAGAGATGATTTATGGTGGAAGAAAGTGGTGGAGAAGAGCGTGTGAGGGAGAGGAGGGAGACAGCAAGGTCTTAATGCATTTTGATATGTTAAAGTAGTAAGCCAAAAAGCTATTTTCCCCAGGTGCTTTAGGTACCTTTCACTTGAATTTTAATGGAACTACAAATAAGCAGCTAGTTGTTACCCTGCCAGCAGAAGTCAGCCTGCCACAGAGATTTCCCAGGAGAGCCAAGCAGACCTGAGCACCCACTTCCTTGTGTACAGTGGAGAGAGAGGTGGCCTCTGAACAGTGCTGCAGCTGTTGGGCTTCCCAGTGGAGTGACCATGTCTTGGGCCCCTGTTGAAATGTGCAGGCAGACTGCCAGGTCAGTCGAGGCTGATCCCACCTGGCCATTCCTGCCAGCAGGAAGAGCTGTTCAATTACATTTTTGTGAGGAGCAGTGCACAGCACTGGGAGAGGGTGCATTATCATTTTTATCGTGTGCTGCCAGTGTTAGCGTCTCCGAAGACCGGTCCAGCTCTCTGGAGAAGTGGAAGTGCTTGCTAAGGCAGAAGGGGGAACAGCGATGAGCTGCTGAGCAGTTTGTTGCTGGTGGGATTGCTGGTGTGGTGTAACATGTGTGTGTTTGGGCTCCTCTCTCTGCAGGAACGCAGCTTTGATTGTAAGATTTGTGGCAAGAGTTTTAAGAGATCTTCCACTCTGTCTACCCACCTGCTCATCCACTCGGACACCCGGCCCTATCCATGCCAGTACTGTGGGAAGCGTTTCCACCAGAAATCTGATATGAAGAAACACACCTTCATTCACACAGGTTAGCCCTGCAGCTGCTGGTGTTCAGCCCCAACTGTGAGGGCAGGTCTCTGCAGCAGTCCATTCTGCCTCAGCTGGGACAGTCCATTTACCTCCCTGTGCTTCTCACTGCCCTGCTGCTGTTCATGCGATCTGAGCTCTACTTGTGCAAAGGAGGGTGATTTGAATGTGGTTTCATGAACAGCAGCTGCAAAATAACCCAAATCCTCTCAATCCAATCAGTGTTCCCTCAATAGGATCCACCAATGTTTATTCAAAGGGCTTTTCTTTAAGATGATTTATAGAGTATTATACTCATCTAGCCTTGATTTACAGCTGAGATCCTTGGAAAATGACAGCTGAATTTGACTGCAGCATTTCTTTTTGCAGGATCTACCAATTTACAATAGGAACAACAGGAGTCTCCTCCTCTAGATCAAACACTAAACTGGAGGGCCTAGGGTCCAACTCTTAGT
This sequence comes from Cariama cristata, assembly GCF_000690535.1. Taxonomy (NCBI): domain Eukaryota; kingdom Metazoa; phylum Chordata; class Aves; order Cariamiformes; family Cariamidae; genus Cariama; species Cariama cristata. Next base: position 7,793 of record NW_009611968.1, read on the forward strand.
ATAAATATTTGTTCAGAGATTGTCTGCACTTCCACCTGGACTTTCTGAGAAATGGCTGCAGTTTGATACAGAATGGAAGGAGAGGTGCAGAGTTCTCAAGTTTCACTGTTAGTAATAAACATGGAAACTAATAAAGTGCAGGTGAATCACCGAAGGAAATTGTTTTAAAAATATCATTCAGTGAGAAGGCAGGTTTATCAGAAATCTTTAAAAGAAAACCTCGCCTTTCAGACCTGCACTATTCACTTAAAGTAGAGGGAAATGAATGATGTGTGAGATACAGAAGCATTTGTAGACATGAAATAACAGCTATACTGGCCAAACCCAAGGTTCAGATGACCAAAATCCTGTTTCCTGACAGTGACCACTATCCGATATCAACGGTGAAGACTAAAAATGGCAAATATGTAGAAAGATGGCATTGTATGTAGCGCTGCTTGGTTGTGACTTTTCTAGATGACAAGCAGTGAACAATAAATGTTCCTTATAAAGATTTTCCACCAGACATTTGCTGGATGAAAATGAACTATTTAGGAAATAACACAATAAGTATTTCCGTAATAACCTTTTCAAATGAGGCTTGATTAAGTAGAATTTCAGCCAAATTCTGAATCAGTCAAAACCATTATTTTGTTGTGAGATCAGAAACTGTGTCTGGGCTTTTAAATTGCTAGTATAAAACCAGGTCCTTAAGTGAATCAGAGATCCCTTTTGCACGCAGCATACACTTGTGAACTGAGCCTCCAGCAGATTTTCTGTTATGTTTCTAGGAATCTGATCTTCAAAGATGCAGAGTTTGTTGCTCCAGCTGAAGTCAGTGGGCTCTGCAGGTGCAAAGCCATTCTGAAAATCAGGCTTGGTTTTGTGGTTGGGTTCCCTTTTACCCGTTATTTGGTAGTAAACACTATGAAAATGCACTGAGATCCTGCTCCCATGGAGGCCAGGGGAGTTTTGTCACTGACCCCTCAACAGGAGAAAGTCCAGAGGCTGGATTTATTCCCATGTACGATATTTGCCTGCAGGGGCAGGCTCGGGTTAACTGCTAGCATTTCAGTGTGGGGAACGGAGAGAAGAGCAGATCTCTGGATGAACCCTGCCCTCCAGGGTTCACTTAAGGGCCCTCATACCTCCCTTGGGGACAGACCCCAGCTCACTGGGTTTGGCTTAACCACCTCCATCTATGTATTCACCTGCCCCCATGCTGATGCTATAATAATCGATGTCAGGCATTCAGCACGACCTGGAGGTCTTTCCAGGATTGCCTCATGTTTCTAGGACACAAAACCAGCTTAAATCACACAGAGCCCATGCAGCCAAATGTATTCAGAAGTTACGGTGCCCTGAGAGCACTCTCTTCTTCAGGCGGCTCCCAGGACCCTACTGGGCCGATGGAGGTATAGCCAAGTCCAGGCCTGCTGAGCTGCAGTGCAGGCTCAGCTAATGCTTTCGGGCTCCCAACTGCATGTTTTTTGTAAGAATGACTTCTTTGGTAATCACACAGAAATCCCTTTGATTAGCTCTAAAGCCCAGTGTGCATTTCCTCCAGTTTGCTCCAGTCCTGTGTAAGCAGCATGTTGCCTCTTTCACACCCTCCCTCTCTCTCTCCCTCCCCCCAACCCTCACCCTCTGCTTGCAGGTGAGAAGCCTCACAAGTGCCAGGTGTGTGGAAAAGCCTTTAGTCAGAGCTCCAACCTCATCACCCACAGTCGGAAGCACACAGGCTTCAAGCCCTTTGGCTGCGATCTGTGTGGCAAAGGCTTCCAACGAAAGGTGGATTTACGGAGACACCGGGAGACACAGCACGGCCTGAAATGAGTCCCAGCTGCAATATGGAAAGCACCTACAACACTATGAGCACAGACTCCCTTGGCTTCTCTGCTGGACCCAAGCCCTGTCCTGGGCACAGACCCTGGCATTACCTTTCTGACCAGGAGCTTGGAGAGGAAAGAAGAGGACAGGGCCATGCATTGAGAGCTCAACCTGAATGACCGTGAAAGCGGAAATTAAAGGCTGGGGTTTCTCTCTTTCTCTTCCCCCCACTGTTCGTGAGATAACACTGGAAAATAAGCCTTTTAGATATGAAACCTGATACTCCAAGACAGATAAGCTACCAAATATCTGTAAGCTGGAAAATATTTCTCCCATGGCCAAGATGAACCCCCTGAAGTTTTCAGTAGCTTGCATCACCTTGCAGGGAAACATGGGTACAACAGTGTTTACATGGTAATGACAGAGAGCCATCAGCATGTGGTGAAGGGAGCGCTTGTCTTGGTTGAGTTTCAGTGCTGAATGGCTTCACTCTTGGTTTACTGTCAGGAAAACCTGGAGGATCAGGACTGAACTGTGCAGTTTGACATCTTGCTGGTTTTTAAGCAAAGGGACCAGCTTGGGCCTGATCCTGCTCTCACTTGTTCTGGTGCAAACTGGGAGCTGCATTAACAGTTATAGAGAGGCCCTTTTTATTCTCCTAGAGCCATCTCTCTGTCTGTGCAGGGCCTGGCTGTGCGTGTGTGTGTTTGAGGTATGGAGGGTTACTTCTTGCTACATCCATGGGGGAGAAGGAAGCTTGTGAAAGACCAGTGGCAAAGCCAAAGCACAGAGTTATGCCTTATAACTAGAAACACATCCCACAAGGGATTCTGACTGAGGAGGGCAGGAGCGCTGGGAGGCACAGACTTTCTGTCCAGAACCATTACTGGCTTCTGCACTCTGGGCTTGTTTTAATAACTGGAAAATAGCTACTCAATAGCATAATTTGTATATTTGTTTCTGTTTTTTAATTTTTAAAGGAAATTCAGCTGAGGTGGGCAGGAATTGTTACAAAAGTATAATTGACTGATTTTGCCTTAAATGACCCTGCATGTACCTCAGTTAAAAAAATGCTGTTTTTACTTTGTTGAGAGGTTTGTAAATGTCCTTATTTAGATTTTATGGAGTGTCTTATGTTTATTGGTACATATTTATTGGAACAATGTTTTAAGTTAATAAAGTATTGAGGATGGTCCAGGGTGATTTTTATTTGATACGTAACTTCAGCACATCTGTGAATGTCACCACTGTGATGGTCAGGGATACGGCATTTGAGGAGGGAATGCAGGCATAGCAGAACTTGCACAAGGGCTCTGGTGATTAAAGGACGCCACTGCCAGTTTATTTATTTATCTAGTTCCCACTGATTTCAGTTAAACACTTCACAGTTTTGAAGACTGGGGTGTACTGTGCTTGGGACTATCAGCATAAAAGGGTTTAGAGGAGAAACAGCAGTTTTAAGTGTCTGCTTTGGAAATGTAGACTGACAGAAGTCCCCACTTAGCCCAGGAGGAACTTGAATGTCCTCCTGCAAGATTAAATGTCTGTGCCTGGGAGTTTGCAGGGACACCTGAGCAGCAGGTGTGTCATTTATACTTAAGCCTGTTGGGACTCTCAGAATTGCCTTTTGCCTGCCTGCCTTGTCAGCAGGGCTTGCTCCATCTGGTAGTCGCAGCCCATACAAAAGAGAAGCAGGAGGATGGTGGAAACGTCCCTTGTCCTTTTCCCAGCAAAGCACAGCATGGGAGCCTGGGCTTTTACATGTGCACATAACATTGTGTGCCCACATGGATATATACTCTTGTTTCCAGCTTTGTACTTTTATTCTGGATAAAATCAGCAAGCAGAGGCCCCCTCTGCCCCGCTGGGCTGGCCCAGCCCTCAGAGCGCCCTGCCCACCCCAGGGCTGTGGCACTCCACCTCCCATGGTGCTGCCCAGGTCCCTCCGTGCTTCTGCTTTCTGTCATCTCTCAGAACTTCAGCCGTGGCCCCTTCCTCACAGGGTTGCCCTTGCAGGCTGGGGCTGAAGTGTGTCACTGCAGGGCTAACCAAGCACATACTGCTGGGTCAGCTCTTCCACACACAATTGCCGACACCAAGGCTTCACAGACAGGGCTTTTATTAAATGGAAACGTGGCACACAATCACAGAGGTCAGGGTGAGAGGCTGTGGCTTAAACACCACAGGAGGTGCCAGGTGCTCTGAAGACCATGTTAGGCCCATTATGCTGAGTTAATTAATGCAGAAGATCAGTGTAGGAGACTTAAGTGGTAATGGGGAAGGCCTGGTGATGCTCTGGGCCCTGCCCAGACCAGACGAGGCTCCGAGGAGCAGCTCAGCAGGTGGCACAGGTAGGCTTGAGGCTGTCCATGGGGTAATGCTTGATACTTACTTTGTGTGGAAGCTGTTGTGGATGGAGCGAGAGCTGGCTGGGGGTACCTGGCGTGGGGTGACCAGGCTGCAGGAGCTGGTGCCAGCCCCTCTGCCCTCAGTAGAACCTTTTCCTGGTAGGTACAGCCTCTCTCCCAGCAGGCCCCGAGAGGGCTCAGTTACCGGCATTTACCTTTAAAACTATGATAGCAATGTTTGCCTGCCTGCCAGAGTGTCATTTTCAAATGGGACAGCTGGGGTGGTGTGAGCCTGGTGCTGACCTGGTGCCTGGGGCTGGGCGGCCAGGGCAGGCGGCTGCTGGCATGGCGGGAGGGCTCTGCAGCACGGACACAGCCTGGGTGGCAACGCTGTTCTTCGACAGGAGAAACTCAGCAGACAGCAGGTGTTTTTATTGGTTTAAGTGTGTCTTCCCCCAGAATGTCTTGCAACTGACCAGTATACCCAACGGTGCTGGGCCGTTGCTGAGGCCCGAACCCCTTTGGAACAGCCACGCGTGGCTGCCTGGGAGGGCATTCCCTGCCCTGCCTGCACTGAGCGCCAGCTCAGCTGCTGATTTGGGTGAAATGCGGCTATCTCTGGGAAAAAGTCATGGCTTTAAGGTGGGGAATTTGAAATGAAGAGGAGGAAAAGAAGATCTATCTGGGGAGAATCAGAACAGGCTACTGAGAGGCTGCAGTGCAAGTCTAAAGATTGGAAATATCTCTCTCAATGTTATTACTGCGTGCCATTAAAAATGCATTATGCATATTACATGACTCATTATTCATGAAGCAGGTTCCATACCTTTTGTCTGCCAGAGTAACAGTAGAAAGGGTAAGGAGAGACGCTGGAGCACACCTTTGTTTCTTTCTGTAAATTTTTAATGACACCTCTAGCTAACCAGTTGGTGAAGCTCAGTTCCTGCATAAAAGTGGAAAGGCAGAGCTATCTACAGGACGACTAAGCCTTTCAGAAGCTAATTTGAGCTTGTGTTCATCCACACCAATGATGATTAAATTACCTATCAAGTGTGCAGAGCTATCAGGATTCAGGGCATTGAAAACAAGGTGAATTTATCTGATTGATTTAAAAGACATACATGGAACAAGTGGGTTAAAAAAAGTCTATTCCTTATAGATGTTATAGAAGTACTTCTCCTGGCAAGCTAACAAACTTGTTACTTTGCCTCCAAAAGTTGTTTTGCCTGCCCAGAAAACAAATTTATTAGTTGGAATCAAAATGCTTTATCCAAATCAGTTATCAGGCTCAATTAATTCATGAGGCAGAAACAAAGCAACTTATTAGGTTCCGTCCTTATGCTGAGCAGAGATGTTTAAAATTAAAATATGCAAGCATCATCTGTGTTTTCTATACAGTCAGTTTCCAAAAGCTGATAGTAACACTCAGATTGGATGTTGCAACACAAGGGAGACAGCAGCTCTTCTGGGTCTTGCTCCTTCCTTAAGTGAAACTTTTGTTGCAGTTGATAGGGGGTGGGAGGAAGAGGTTTCTAGAATAAGCTCTGGGTGAAAGATTGCAAGACTCGTGCAACTGTATGTGCAAGCTGCGCTGCTGTTGCACGCTGGCAAAGAAGCACTCCTCAAGTCTCTGCATTTTTCTTCCTTAAGAGAGAAAACCCAAACAGGTCAGTTGTGTCAAATTCATCTCCAGCATAACCCCAGTTCATGTCAGGAATGGATTTTGCCTTTATGATTTGGGTCTTACTCTAAACTTAATAGTGAACTACAGCTCAGCATACAGCCCTTTGAAGGAATTCTGATTTAGAAAAGCACTGAAATATGCATGTAAGTCAATGAAGTGCTTCCCTAGCAGGGACCTTATGAGATGCCTGCTCAGAGTTAAAATTCCACAGACTTTCCCTGCTGAATTCTAGACTTCACTCTACTGTCAAGCCCCATCCTGTCTGTTTTCACCCGCAGTTGGAGGTGGCTTCTGAGAATGCCAAAGGTAATTCTTTTTTTTTTTTTCCTTGTCAATAGGATAGTGGTATTTTCCAGTATTTTTTCCTCTGAGTAATAAAGCAGTCTAAATAGATTTAAGGCATGTAAATGTCTGTAATGCATTATAAGGCACATAAAGTGATGGAACCAGATTTGAAAAGGTATTTGCGCATCTGAAGCTGCAGGCACATCTGAATGTGCATTGGGTATAGGTATCTAGTTGTGTCTTTGGCTGCTGGAGGAAGAAAAAAGAAAAAACCCAAACCACCCAACACACAAGTCTTAGAAAATCTCCTGGGCCTCTATCACACCATTTTGTAATATACATAACAAATGGACTATAAATAGAGGGAGCACATAAATCTGGAACAAAATGTTTCATACATTATAAAAATGCTGGCCACACCTTGTTAGAATAATGTTGCCTAACGGATTAACCTGGAGCATGTGATAAATCTTTCAAAGAAGATGAAAGCAAACCACTTTTGTATCTGGTTTCAACATGCTGCTTCTCATCTGGATTTTTTTTTTTTTTTTTTGGTAGAGATGACATGACAAAAGAATACTGAATAAGACAAACCTAGAAAGAAAATAATGTGACAGCTAATGAAATTATTTCCTTCTTTTAATACCACCTAGCCAACTTTCTGACGTGTGTGCGACCCCCCAGCCCGCTGGATACTACCGCGCATGGGGCACGTCTGCCCCCAGCTCGCCCAGGCCCAGCCTGCCAAGGCGCGGGCAGCAGTTGCTGCGGCAATGCCGGACTCCTCCGCTCAAGCAGCCCAGCAAGCGCCTTGGCTGCTGGCTCTGGTGGTGAGGATAGAGGTGGCTGTGCAGCCAAGGGCACTGGCAGGAGAGCAGCACAGCGTGCGCTTAAAATGGCCTATATATTCCATTGGTTTAGTTACTGTAATGTAGCCAGCTGGCATTAAAGGGAAATTGTAGTTCTCTGAGGTGATAGTTCAGTATGATATACTACTTATGTTTTATACTCCCCACCCTCCCCCCCACCCCTATTAATAACACATTCCCAAAACTCACTGTTAGACTCAACGGGTGAGTTCAAAGGGAAAAAAGAGGTGTTAGTGCAAGAGATGGGAAGCTGAACTCCTGAAGTTCAAAAGAGTACACTCATCTGACAAGAAAAGAGGCAAAATAGGTGCTTTTAGTGTTTTGTATAGGAAAGTTTAAGTATTGCAGTAGAGAGCCACAATAAATTATTTGTATTTCATTAAGTGATCAGGCAGAAAAGATTAGACATTTACTTGGTCTAAATTGCTTGCAGTGGCCAGTTCTAGCAGTTAATTTACTCTGATTTAAGGCAAGGGATCTTATGTTATCTGTTAAACCTGCTAAACCTCCAATTTCACAAACTCAGCTCTGCCTCTGCTGTTGCCTTTTGTCTCTCTGAAACACAGCAACATGGATAGGCAGGCAGGAGGGCAAGACCAGCTCCTGAAAAGGGAATAGGTGAAAAATGGTCTTGATCCTCTTTATGCAGCTGTTCCAACTCTCTGAGCCGCTGCAGGAGCAACGGTTGCAGGTGTAGACATCCCTTATATTGCAAACCTGGCAGTCGGGTAGCTTGGACCCGCTGGACTAGGACGCTCCTGCTCGCACTGAGTAATAGCGGGTGTGAGTCAGGGTGCTGGCACCCCGGGCTCTGAGAGCAAAGAGCTGGGTCTTCCTGCGCCGGGCTTTGTGCTGCAGGGGCCTGACCTTTGCTGAGCTCTGCCATGTACTCTGTGTGTCTGCTGTCATTTGGTTTTGGAATTATTTGTGTTTTCAGTAGCTTAAATTAACATTAATGGCAATCATGAAGAGTCTCCTTCCTGTGTGATATTTCCACCACGGCTGAGGCGTTTTGCTTGTGAGCTCCACCGCGCTGGGAGCCGGGCAGCCTCCCTCCCTCCCTGCCTGTTTGTCAAGCTGGGCCTGGCTCTGGCAGGCCTCGCTGCCGTTGTTTCCTACGGGGTTTTGGCAATCTCTGGACTGATTTCTGTGACCAATTGAGGTGGCAAGGCCGTTTGCCACCTCTCCCTTCATCCCGGGTGAGGGGGGTGATGTTCCAGCCGGCGCTTCCGTCCCGATTTCCCCAGCCCAAGTTGCATCACAGACCCTTGCAGGGATGGAAAGGAACGGTTACATTTATGGGAGGAAGGGGTTTTATGCAAGTGGAGTGAGCTCTGTCCTCTCTTACTCTTCCCTAAGTTCTAAATACCTCTGTCTGAAACCTTTCACACTGCTCACAGGGGGATTCCAGCCAGACGTGGGGCCATGGAGGAGCACGTGCCTGCTTAAGTGTGAAGTGCCTCGAAATGCTAGGCACCAAATAATTTCGGAGGGGGATATGTTTGACTGTTACTTCTCTCTTTTGAGACTGCTGTGGTTTGGTTTTAACTGTGGCTCTTTCCACTTGCCATTTGGATGTCCGTTTTGTTCCTCTGCATGTTTGGTTGCTGAAATCTCATGTTTGAGCAATTTTTTCTGTGGGTCTCCACATGATGGAGAAGGCTGCTGCAGCCTTTGTACTGACGCTCTGGGAGGGTTAAGGACCTCATTCTTTTTGCTGGTGTTTTAGATCTCAGTAGTGGCCAGAGAGCCAAGGAACTGTCTGCAAAATGCAGGCACAAGGAGACATGGTTCTCAACCCATAAAGTGTGTTGGATCCTAAGGATCCCATACTGTAAAGAGTAACACAAAAGGACAACTGCACCGGCTGGGTTGAGTTCTGCCGCTGTTCATTCAGATCAGGGTAAATGCTACAATTAAGCAGCGTGACTACACGTGTAGCATGTGTTACAGCAAGCGTCTGTTGTTGCTGGTAGTGAGAGTCTCCGAGGTAAATGTTATTGCCCTCTGCCCAATCTCTCTCCTGGTTAGCTGCATGCTGGGAATTCATCTGATAATCGGTGAAGCTCCCCGAGGGCACAAGTATTGGTGGGTGAATTGAGTCTCCGATGGTGGTACCACTGCCTCTTGACCAGAGTGGCCTGGCAATGCTGGAGGTCTGGTGGGCTCTGTTTTGCAGAGAGTTATAAAAGGTAAAAAAACTCCACCACCAAACCCCCCCTTGTTTCCTTGCACTTCATTTTCCTGAGTGCTGCAGAAGCCAACAAATACCAGGCCTCGATTCCTACCCAAAAAGCTGCTTCGTATTTTTCTCCTAGCTGAGCTGCAGGTGTTGCTGTGCCTGTTCGCTGCTGCCCCTGCGGGGTGATTTGGTGGTGTGCCTTCTCCCTGACCCCCCACGCTGAGAGAGAGGGGGTCACCTCTCTGGGAGAGCTGGGGGCAGCTGCCCGTGGTAAGCGCTGGCTCCCAGCCAGGCCGGTGCATGGCAGGGACAGGCCTGGGACGGCACAGCCCTGCTCCAGGCCTGCCACGCATCAGGCCTGTGTTTTGGGTGCCCTGTTTCCTATTATTTCAGTCCTTGTACTCCAAAGGGGTGCTCTTATGTTTATTGTGAATGAAGAGTGGTGACTGAAATCAGGTATATGAGTTAAAGGAGCTGAAGTACCCCTTTAGCACGGCCCACAGTAGCCAGGGGACATGGCTGATCACACTGACACCACAGCTGCCCCAGCTGTGCTTCTGGGAGGTTTCATGTTCTTCACAGCATAACAATGTATTTTGTCAACTTAAACAAGTGTGAAATGGGCCTAATTCCTCATCCGGCAGTAAAAGGGCTTTTCAAAGATCCTTTTTATGGTTAGGTCTGTACAAAGCCATCTTCGTGTGACTGAGAATCTGACTTAACAGCTTTATATGATGCCCTGAGGACTGAAATTCACTTCTCTAGGACAAAAACAAACTCAAATGCCCCTTTGTGCAAAGGCTGGTCAGAGCAGAGGAGCAGGGGGAGTAGGGAAGATGCCTTCAGTGTGAGAAAGCCATGAGCCAGGGGAGATTGTGTTTAAGTCCACCCATCCACGGCATACAGAGACCTGCTAGGGACTCCTTGTGCGTTTGCAGTCCTACAAACTTGAAAGAGAAATTTCAAATAGGGTCGTTGCACATCTTGCTAACGGTGGTGCTCGGCTGTATGTTGTAACAGTGGTTGACAAAGAGGTGGAGGAAACTCCACCACAGTACTTGAGAGAAAATGTGTGTGCAGCAAGTGCCTCTGGCAGGTCCAGGCTCTGGGCAGCTGTAGCCAGAAAGGTCAGGTTAAGGATTCATGAGGTAGTGTTGGAGCAATTCGATTCCTCCATGGGAATGCCTCAAACACCTTGAAGGGGGAATATGATTTGGGAGATGGAGTACTCAAATACCTGCTGCAATTCCAAGGAAAGAAAACCTAGGCTGAACTCACTCGGACACAGAGAGCTAAGAGCGTGCCGGACCATCAACAACTAGCTGGGGAGGGGGTTGTGCGTAGTATTGCTGGTGGGGATGATGGCTCAGGAACCTCCAGGTATGAAGCGTATTGACTGTAACATATCTAAAGAGTTTCCTTGGCAGGGGGAAACCTCAAAGTGGCCTTTCTGGATTTACAGCTGCGTTAGGAGGCTTTGCGTACTGCTGTGACACTGTGGCCTGAGCTTTACTACCTTACCATGAATACAGAAAAGTGTCTTTCTAGGGGTTCCTCTAAAATAACCTTAGTTTCTGAACCCGTGGTATATTACTATGAATTGTCTTGGCCTCTGTTAGTAAACTTGCGGCACAAGGGAATATCTTCGAGGAAACACACGGCCAATGTTTCAGTCTCTTTTCTAGTGCTGATTTAACTGATCATCCTGTTGAAACCAATGTGTAACTCCCCTTTTTGGGGGGTGTGATGTTGCTGCAGCTCCCAAGTGTTATCAGATTGATTTCAATGCAAGCGTAGTGTCTGAGTAACATTTACAGGGTTACTTTCCTGCAGGGATTCACAGCGAGCCTCTGTAGGTAAGCTGTCTGGAGGGATAGGTTGGCTGCTGTGGTGGTCCTTGATGACCAGGAAAGTTCCAACAGCCCTGAATTTCCCATGGGGTTGGGAGGCAGTCCATTAGAGGTAGGTGTATCTCTGGATCAGTGTGTGGCTTGCTCATTTTTGTTGCTCTGGGCAATATCTGTTGACTGTTCAGGGGGCATGAAGAGCCCCAGGTGTCAGGTGGTGTTGTCTGATGAAGAGATTCACTTGTGGAAAAAGACTCAGCAAAATATTACTCTTGTACTTCTCAAGTGCTGCCTGGGATGTGTTGCAGACTCAAGGAGGATTATCTTAAGAGAGGTGGTCAAAGAGCATTGCTATGAATTTACAGTTCCACAGTCCCAAAGACTTATTCTCTTCTGTACAAACTTCTGCCTATTGAGTTTGGCCTTAAGTTGTCCAGAAAACAAATATTTCACTAGGATTCTTCCTGTGAATATACTGAACACAATTCTGTTTTTTTTTTTTTTCTTTTCTTCTGTGCTTATTTGGTAAATACGGAAAAGAACCTCTTTTCACGCTCCTCTTCCTTCTGGAAGGCACCCAAAATGAATGCCCATTGACCCCCAAAATGAATGCCCATTTACTCCCAAAATGAAACTATTGAACAGAAGGAATATCCATAGCTGCTGAAAGGTGCTGAAGTGCTTTTGCTCTGGTTCCCGTGCTGCTTTCCCTCCCTCCCTCCCCCAGTCCCCGTAACACAAGCCCTGCAACTGCCAAAGCCACACCTGATTGATGATTTTTAGCAGGAGCGAGCAGACACACATGGGGCATTGAACTTGGGGCGGGGAGGGACCTGAGAATTGAAAACTGAAGAAACTTAAAACACTCAAACTACAGCTCTGTTGCTTTCAATCTTCTAACAAAAGCTGGTTCTCTGCTTAGATATGTGCTTTCTTACTGGAACTTTCTAATTAGCTGAGGCAAAAGAAATGGGAGAGGAGGGGGCAGTTATCTTCCCTTCCCTTCAGACTCAGCATTTCCAAAAGCTGCTGTCCGCTGGGAGCCGGGGAAACTCTGCTCAAGTTCTTGCAAAAAGCAGGCCCAGCATTAGATGCCAAGTACTTTGGAGGACATGTCCTAAAGTGATAAACTCAGTAATTTCTTCTTCACCTGACAGACCTTTTTGGGTCTCTTCAGGGCAGGAATATATGGACTTGTTAACGTGCTCACCAGTGATCCTCAGCCCTTCAGCTATCATGTGGGCAAGTTGCAGATGCAGGAA
>NW_009611968.1:20109-23530 GCF_000690535.1 Cariama cristata
ATGCAGACAGTTTTACTGTGCATCGCGGCACTTACAGCTGGCTTTCTTCCTTCGTGCACACTTCTGGGATCTGAGCACAATGTGAACAACCTTGCAAAGTAAACACATCCACCTAGAATTTTTATTTTCCCAAATCACTCCTTTAGCTAATGTTTCAAAGATATATACGCACCACATCTGGTGCAAACCAAATATTTTCAGTTTGTTGGATGCAAGTCAATATTTGTCCAAGGTATTACAAAGACGGTCGTGAAGTTCTGACTAAAGGGAAAAGTGCCCTTGTTGAGGATTGGTCTTGGACTTATGTGTGAGCAAAGGGACAGAGAGCTTTGCGACAGGGTGTCTCCGACACCGCCTGTCCCACAGGGCTGGTGCCAGTGATAGTTCTAGATGGTCCCCTCCCCTCAATGACTCGTCCCTGTGCGCTTCTGCAGACAGGGCCTGACTCATTCCTGGTGCTGCTGGGGGACTGTCGTCGCTTGTGCACCTTCTCCAGCCCACCGGGCGTTCCCCTGGGGCAGCCAGGCGTGGTGGAAGTGTTTGCAGCTGAGGGTTCCTCGCTGGAGCAAAGGCGGTGAATAGATCAGTGCATTCTGCCATCCTGGTTGGGCTCCTGTTCCAGATTTTTGCACCAAACTGTTTATTTTGTGTGACTTGGCGGTTCCTGGTGCCACTGCAGTCTCTGCGTAGGCCTCCTGCTGACAGATGTGCTGTACTTGCAGTTGAGTTGTGGAAGCTGGCTGTTGTGGAACCAGAGCTGAATTAATCCTAGAAATGGCATTAAAATCTGACTTGCCTTTTGGTCAACTGAGATGCGCTTGGGTAAACAAAGGTCAAATATTTAGTTTCTTTTTTGGTATTTACATAGTTCTGCATATAGGCAAACTCCCACTGCACCAAGAGCATTTAGGAGCTGACTCACATGTGACAGATTTGTCTTACTCTAACTGAAATCAAAGAGCAAGAACCTGACTGTAGAATGACCTACATCTAATCTGTCATATTTAGGATAAATCTGAGTGGTCGGTGCTCTAAACTGAACTGAACCTGTTTGTAGCTCCATAACCCAGTGAATATGTGGACTGCATCTAACTGATACAGCACCTCTCTGGTGCTGGCAGGGTGTTCCTGCAGGCTAAACTCAGCAATGATCGGTCTATTGGGGGAAAACGGTTGTTTCCTGGTCACTGCTGACTGTTTGAAATGCCAGGTCAGTAGGCGTTGCTCTTATCTCCAGTACTTCCGCTGCAATTCTGCATGGCTCAGCACATTTTGGGTTTGTGCTTATTGGCAGCATGTGTTTCTCACTTTGCTTTTCCTCAAGGCCAGGAACTAACATAACGCTAAGGGCTACTCTTAAACTTTCCTGGAGAAGAAAATTGTGCTCAGTAGCTGCGCTGTGCTCAGCCTGAAGTTCATTGCATTCAACTGGAAGTGGTGTATCAATGCTATCACAAAACAGTTAATCCTCAGAGACCAGGGTGAAGGATGAACCCATTCCTGGTCAGAAACCAACCTCAGCGGAGAGGGGAGGTTACTGTGTGAGAGGAGTCTCTTTGCAGTGGGATTACACCCTGCCTAAATGCTCTGTGGTTTGGGCTGCCGGTTGGTCCAGTTAGCAGAATGCACACAGCAGGGTTTGACAAATTCTCTCCTCTTTTGTAGCAGGTATTTATTTCAAATGCCTTTTTTGGATCTCTTTGTTGCATTTAAAAACCAGAATTGTTCAGTGCTCTTTTTTTTTTTTTTCTTGCAAGTCACTTAACTTCTCTTAGCATGTAATGACTGCTATTCCTGGTAATTGCTGTATGTTATGCCTATAGGAAATATCGTGTGTTTAAAAGTTGCCAAACAGTCGCTGTTATGCTCCCTGTTCTCATTTGCCTGTAACTGTCAGACTAACAAAGTAGGTTGAACTCTCTTATGTCAGTGCTTGAACTTTTATGTTGCTGTTTGCTTGGGTTACAAGCAGTCACTGTGGTTCAGCAACCTCTGAGAATGAGGTCTTGGGGAAATGTCACTCTGGCTCTGTGCCCTTCTCTTTATGAAGCTGCAGTTCCCTCTCGTGGCATGTTGGGTGGGATGTCTTCCCTTCTCTTTGCACTCCCGTTTGGAGGGTCCCCATGGAACTGCTTTGTCCTGAGAGGGGGGAAAAAGCACCTGAAGAGTCCATCCCTCTCAAGCTACTGTTCTGAGATGGGCGCTTTGTTCCTTCACTTCAAGGTGTGTGACAGGGAAATGGGACCTGTACCTGGGGAGACTAGGGAGTATGGACTTTCCTTAATGACCTCTACATCATGCTTGTACCTGTGCGCCTGAGAGTGGTGTCTGGATGACACCACTGGGTTTGCTGCAGTCCTTTCCTAGAGCAAAGCAGTGACTCTCAGCTACGTACCAGGGAACCACTGTGCAGCTGGCTTCAGCTGCTGACTTGGCACTGGCACACAGACCAGACGACTTTTGACTCCTGCTGTGTTGGTGATGGGTAAGAGTTTGGTACCTCTGCTGCTCTTCCGTTGCTCCAGGACATTGGGATCAAGGCTGTAGCAAAGATCTTGGGTTTAATATCAGAGTTCTACCTCTGTCCAACCTGCAAGACCTACTGCAAGCTGTGAACCTGCAGTTCATACAGGTTTGGTGGAGAATTTCAAGTTCTCTGCAGCTAAAGTCCCTTGAGATGGTTCTTTGCATCCGGGAGGCAGAGGTGAGGGCAGGCAGGCTATTTCC
Organism: Cariama cristata; assembly: GCF_000690535.1. NCBI lineage: Eukaryota > Metazoa > Chordata > Aves > Cariamiformes > Cariamidae > Cariama > Cariama cristata. Next base: position 22,837 of record NW_009611968.1, read on the forward strand.
AGGGTCCCCCTCCTCCTCCCACAGCCTCAGGACACCAAGAGCCAGGGTGAGAAGAGTAGGACAAACCACCTAATACAGGTGGAGGACTTCTGGAGCATAAGGGATCAAAGGCAGGTTAAAACAAGGAGACTCTGAAATCTGGGACAAGGACCACGGAGTTGGAAGTGAGTGGGGACAGGATGTGTGCGTGCGACTGAGGGAGCTGGAGCTTGGAAGCTAGAGTCATGCTGTAAAAGGAGGCTCATTGCCACACAGCACTTTTTCTACTAATGGGTTTTGGGGTTTCCCCCCAATGAAAACTCAGCCAACACTTAATAAGTGAACATGCAAGCGCAGGTGTCATGGAAATGCCAGCATTTTCAGTGCTGCTTGTGCACATCCATCACTGTATGAGCTCTGAGTGCAGGACCACAGACTGCTCTCTATCCAGAGGAAACACTCTGGGCTGACCTGTTTTGGGAGAACTCGAGACTAGGGAACAAAGAAGGTGGGTTTCTGTATGATCCCTGTCTCGTTGGCTGCAAAGGTTGATGGGTATGTAAGTGGGAAAGGCAGGAAACTTTACAGGGTACCACTTCTTTCATGTGTGCGGTGGAAAGCTTAACTAGCAGTCATGCTGCTGATGAGTAGCGGCCAAGCCACTGAGGCAGTGGCTGGGGGGGGGGAGAGGCCGGTGGTGCTCTGGGGTGCGGGG
>NW_009611968.1:23561-49510 GCF_000690535.1 Cariama cristata
GTGGCTGGTGTGATGCAGAGCCTGGTTTGACTCTGGGTTCGGAGGGGCTGCGTGGTTTGTTACGGTCAGGCTGGACCTCTGCTCTGTCACAGAGCGGCTGTGTCAGTGCCGTGGGCAATGTGCACTCTGTGCCCCCAGCTCTGAAAACTGAGGCTATCCCTAACAGCCAAATAGGTGACACCCATTTGTGAGCATTAAGTGAGGACAGGAAAATTTGCAGTGAAATGTGGTGGAAGCCATTTCAGAAGACAACAGTTTACCCCTAAGCATATTATGATGGAGGATACATATCTTTTGGTGGGAAAATTGTTCAGTTGAAGGATGTCTATTTTAGGTGTTAGGAGTGAATTATTGCACCCCTCCTGTTAGAACTGGAAAGTTCTGCTTAATAAGTGGTGCAAACACCTACGGATATGGTGTTTCTGCGATGGTAACAACACTGAAGGTCTTGTGCTGTAGCTACCTTGTACTGCAGAAATAACAGATGTTTAGCAGCAATAAATTAGCTAAACACATAATTAGGGATTTGTAGAACTGAGTGTTTCGGAGAGAATACTGCTTTCTAGAAGTAAGCATCTCTGAACTAATACCTAAATCTAAAGAGAGAAGTGATTTCTGAGTGGTCATGAACTATGCTTTTGTGAACAAAGCGTCATGCCCTGTCTCAATCTGTTTCATTCTTAGAGGCATGCTTTGCATAAACTAACACAGAAGTCACACCAGTTAAGAAACAAAAGAAATCCTAACGCACTAAATGACTACCCTTTATGTAGGACATCATCACAACCTTACATATTGATAGAAATATCTTTCTGTTAGTCCATTAGAAGTTTGAGGACATTTTCTTATGCCTGCACTCACAATTGCACCTACATGTGTGCTTTCAGGAAGCCTAATGTAACAGTCAGATTAAGTGCTTTCTTGCCTATGGCTATTTTACTGGAAATCCTGGTAATGAAGACCTCAGAATAAGCATTTGTGTCAAAAAAAGCATGTTTTCAGTGCTTCCATCCTGGAAAGGGATGAAGTAAGAGTCTGTGTTTCTCTTCTATTATTGATTATTTATTGTAGTTCTCACTAGAGGATAGAGGACTAAGCTATTCTGTCACAAAATGTCAAACCTCAACCTTTGTGCAAACTTTCTGAAGTTCAGCAAGCTATGTGAAAATGAGCCACTGTGATTGAATAACGTTAATGTGGAAATAGTTAACTCCCACACAACACTGTGTTTCACCATCCGCAACATGTCTTGGCTCTGCAATGGTTTCACAGGTCTATGACGCTTGTGCTGATTTTTGTGGTGGTTTTCCTATTTATAATTACAACTGTACTTAAAGAAACATCTGTACAGAGATAAGTAGTACATAACATTGATACATAGATGCAGAGGCGAAAAACATAATTACACTTTTGTGCTGAGCATTTAGTTGTCCAGGCTGACTTCCTACCCTAGTATCCATCATGGTTTTCAGAGGCAGATCCTCATCTTACCACAGGAGCTTGCTTTCTTTTCTCCCAGGTGCGTTCTCTTGCATCTGGTTGTATTAAAACACATTTTCTGACTGTGCAATTCAGATTACTCTGTAACACTGACCTACCTTCCTTGTCATCCTACGGCCCCACAAGCTCTAATGTTCTCTGCCAATTCTACTGTTACAGATTTCTAGCATCGCAGCTTCTTCCCCACACCCCTTTCTGCTTCTCACTGTGATCTCATTTGCTCCTCCTTATCTACCAAACCTCTGTTGTCATCCTCCTCCTCTTCCCTAAACCTCTGGTGTTTTCTCTCCTCTTACATCTCTGAACAAATGCCAGTCAGAGGCTCTAAGCTGGCAAGTTCAGCAAAAGCTGTTGGTCTGCTGTCAGATGCTGTATGTACCTTGCCTGTTGTGCTGATGCAATTCACTGAATGAAAAATGCCTCCACAGTGATGGTCTGGATTAAAAAAACAAAACAAAACAAACCCTGACAACCCACCTAAGCATTAAATCCTAACAACCTCCCCAAGACAACCCACCTAAGCATTTTCACCAAGAACTAACACTTAGAATCTTTGCTGATAGTCAGCCCCATTTACTACTGGATTCTGCTCTGAGATTCATCAGCAAGCTGGTTTTCAATATACTTAATGTGTGTCCCTCTTATTTTTGTCTCCCCAATAGAAGGGTTTACTTTTAATAAGTATGCCTGGTAGAAGAAACTCAAGATTTGCAATCTTACTAGTTTGTAAGAACAGCTTCCACTCATGCCCAAGTCTCATCCATCTATTTCTTCCTTCGTGGTCCCAAATTAACCCAGAACTACTGTCAGACCACTTGACTTAGGCTTGCTTGGACTGTCTCTCATACCCTCTTTCATCTTTTACTACTGGAAACATACCAAAGTTCATTGCTGCTTTGAAATATACTCCAGCTTTGCAAGACTTAAAAACTAACATTAGTTGGTTTAGTCCATCCACAGTGTCACAAGAAAGGACAACATCCTCCTGGTTTCTTTTTCCTAGAGCCTAGAATAGTCCATTGTACCAGAGTGGCCACGTTATCCGTCTTCTCCCCGAGGTCAGTTTAAAGCCCCTAGGCTAACCCAGTGAGTTTATTGTTAGGTGGCTGCAATGACCAGTGCTGAGCCAGAGGATCTCAAACTCTCCGTCCCCACAGCACTCCTGTCCTGTGCTCTCCAAACATCTCCTGTGTAGCTCTGTCCCAACCATTGTTTCCCCCTTACATCTGTAGCCTCATCCTGTCTTCTTCAATGGGCAGGAAGGTTATAAATAGGCAAGAAGACAGACAAAGTGGCCCAGATTCCTCAAAGATCTCAGCATTCGCAGCTGAGGCCACAGCAAATGGCCTACTTTTAGTCTCTTTTTATTTTAAAGTGCCTGGCCTCAACATACTTAACCATATTCAAAATCGAGTCTAAAGGTTGCAGTGGGTGTATCTACAGATATGACCCAAATCTGGTACTGAATACTTATGAAAATCTGACCCAATTCAGCTGTAACATTTCTGTTTGGTGTGGAGCCAAGTTTATAGTATCAGCAACATCAAGGCAAAGCAACTGATACAGAAAAATATGCTCAACGAACTTTTTTTTTTGTTTGTTTCAGCTCTGCATAGGGTTAGGCAAAAGACTAAGGGAGGTATTACAGCATGTAGCACCAAGAAGAAAGCAAATATATTTTGAATTTCAAATGCATGTTCTACCAGAAAGGGATGTTCCTTTGCAAAATGGTGGGTCGCCTGCTATCATTTTCAGTGAAAGCCATCTTAGTCCCCAGGCCATGAGTGTGGGTACCGGGAACTCAGAGTCTATTTCTGGCTCTGCATCTGACATAGTCCACGTGCCTGGATGAGTCACTCCACTCCCCTTTCACTTTCTTTTTCTGTGAAAAGGGGTTACCTATCTTTGGAAAATGCTTTGAAATTGATGATGAAACCACTAATTGATAACCCTCTTAAAGGAGTCCTCAAATGGTAAAGAGCTCACCTCAATACATGTAAATGTGCCATAAGAAGACCATTAGCTCAGTCAAAAAAATTAGCAACTAAAAATAAGTGTGATCCTGTGTAATCCCTGATCAGTTTGGTCCATCTTCAGTGGTGAATTTGTAATCTTGGTCAAAGTTCTGAAACTAGACATTTTCTTACAACAATTAGTTAAAAGTAGGAATGCGTCTCTTCTTTCAGCTCTAAAATCTTCCCTGAGGTTGCATTATGAAAGAGAATGGCTTTTGGTAAGTAACAGCCTATAGAGATACAGGAGCTAGTATTTGGGGATTCCTATATAGCAAGAAATTCTGAACAAAGCTGTTACTGCTCCCCATTGCATTAGTTTTAAAAATAAATACTGTACTTCTACTAAGGAAAAATACATTTGAGTGGGCACATAGTCTAACTTACAATAATCAATGTGGGAAGACAAGTGAAAATGTAAATTTTTGCAAACAAAAACCATAATGGTGTAAAGTGTGTTAAAATGGTTGGATACCAGTTGATCATACTGAAATTTAACCCATCTTAAAATGAAAAGTGACTTTAAACTCGATTTTTTTTTTTTTTTTTTTTTTTTGGTCCTGTATGTTTAGAAATGTTGAAGTGAAACATGCTGCCAATTTGGACACTTTTTCAAGTTGAGAAATTAATCAAAACCAACCTTTTCCTGCAGAGGTTTCATTTTCAACCAAGTAGGCCTCTTCTGATTAAAGAAGTTGCATAAAAATTCTTAATCATCTCTGCACAGGAGCACTGCTGTAGCTGTTGGGTGATTCATATCTGTTTTGGTGACAAGTTTCATAATAATCTCTAGATGCTGTTGGAAGAATCATTACATGAGTATCTTTGTCCAGCAAGAGTCATGTGGTCCCGGGGTGGTGTCATCCCAGCTTTAGAGAGGCCGCCTGTGTAAATGGGCACCAAACCAATGCCATGCGTGAGCCCCTTTCAAGAAGTGAGGGGAGAGCTGGCCCATTTACCACCCTGTGCTGAAAAAATGAGCCCTGCAGCAGGTTCCCCGCAGTAGCTCGGTGGGAGGGTGGGAGGCACGAGGTGGCCCTCGCTGGGCAGTGCCATCCTTTCCTCTTCCCCTTGTGGGATGCAGGGAGTCACTGTGAGGAGTGGGAAGCCCAGGAGTTTCCCTGCTGTGGAAACTGACTGTTGCGTGAGACCTTGACAGGGAGCCGGCTGTTGGAATTAGTGAAGGGGTAAAGTGGAAAGGAATGGCCAGGCACTGGGATGGGAAGGATAGGAAAGCTTTGGAAGAAGAGGGAAGAGACAGGAACAGAGTAGAGATATGAGACAGGGTGGGGTGTCTGTAACTGATGGCTGTGAATTTCAATTGTGAATTTTTAGTAAAACGTTTTCAGTAGCACTACGTACAGATAATAGTCCCATCGAGTTTTTCCTGTGAAATACTGAATTCAATACTTTAAAAAGCCTGTGGCTCTTGGAAATTGTACTTTGCTAGCTCTCAGGCTGTAAGAGCGGATACTCTTGGGCTAACCTGCAGGGAACTTCCTTCCTCCGCTTGTAAAGGAAATAAGGATGTGAAGATATGTATCTATACTGTTGTGCTTCTCCCCCTGCAACAGAGATGATTCTTAGTACTGGTGACTTTATCAGCTTTGCTTCAGGCATCATCTCTCTTGTGTTCAAGGTTATCAGATACAGATGAACTAGGAAAAAAGAAATCCAGCTTTTGACTCAAACCCTTAAAATATAAATGATGTAACCCAGAATCCAGCATTACTCTTACACAGATCTTTACAGAAGATCAGCAGTCAAGTACCAAAACTGGAGGTCAACGTTGAATCACCAGACTAAAAAAAGGATGTTTCTTTCAGCGAAAACTGTGCAAAGCATTACCTTACAGTTGCATATTGACAGAGAGCCTTCAAGGCAGCTAAATACACGTTTGTAACTTTTTTTTAATGCTATGACAAATTTTGACCTGTAGAGATAAGGTGACAGCATGCTGTGAAGTGTCAAGTGTGCTTGATGGTTTAATTAAGAAACCAGCTAGCTGGTCTTACATATTTTTCTGGTATGACAATGACCCCTTCTACTGCTTCTACATGTCACTCTTTGCAGGACAGTATCATGAGGCCTTTTAGGTAACTCATAGCATTACTGCCAAGCCGAATTATAAATATTTGGCACCTTAGCACTAGAGCATTGTGGACCAAATCTTGTCCCAGATCAGCTGCTGCAGTGGGAGAAGGGATGGCTTGCAGCTAGGCACTACAGCTGAACGAGCTGTGGGTCTGCTGTAGCCAGTCCACAAAGACCTGGAGAAATCACTTCAGTCCCCTGTGCTCAAATAGCCTTCTGTAATGTAGCAAACTGGTAGCTGTGGGCCTGCTTGCTCACAATGGGAGCTTTGCTCGGCTCCTGTCCAGCTCTCAGTGAGCAACACCTGGGGGCTCTGATGCAGAGAGGCTCCGTGGTGCACACAAACCACACGTTCCCAGTGAAGAGGCCTCGCTTACCCCAGTGTGTAACTCAGCTAGCGCACAGGAACACCCGTGCTGCTTTTTGGCAAACAAGGAGCCCCACCTGGGTCCCATAGCAAGGCTCCAGTCTAGCTCAAAGAGAGATAAAACTCATCTTAACAAGAGAATATAAAGCATTGTTCAAATGAATCTCTTCTGTCCAAGAGCAGCCTCTGCTTATACAGTAAGGGAGCATAAAACCAAAAAGCATCAAAAGCATTTACATTCTTAACAATGCCTGCACCAAGCTGAAAACATTTCAGATTCATTCTTTGGAAACAATTTGTGTTATTTCTTCTGTTTTTCTTCAAGCGTGATTCTGTTTTTCTTCAGCACTGCTTGCTGCTTGGGGTGTGTGGTTTGACACTCAGCTTGTCAGTTTAGTATTTTGAGATTGTGAGTTTTTTGAAGAGGGCACATCTGTGGTTATAGAAGAAAAACAAGAAGCATCAGATGTTCAGTGTACAAAAAAGCAGAGCTTGGGAGGATCTTAGAAATGAATAGTTAGCTGAGATGACATGTATTTGACCCAGAGCTGTTGAGGGCTAATGTAGTATCTGTCAAATCATTTATTTTCCAAGTGTTCAAATGCTCTCCGGAGAAGTTATCTTAATAGGGAAGAAACACTTTAACTACATTTCTAGTTGTGAAATTTTATAATAAGCCAAGGACCTTAAGCAGCAAAAATATCTACTTCACTTTTTTATTTAGTGAGAGCCTACAGTTCAGAAAAAAAGAATGTATTGAAAAAAGCTTTTAAGTGAAGGGTTTTTCAAAAAATTGGAGATTGTGATTCCTGAACAAGGTATGTAATTAGCAAGACAACAGTTTGCTCTCATTTGCATCAACAGGAGCTTTGTCATCAGAGCTTTAAGCAGTAAAACTACTGCTCTTTTGAGAACAGAAGGGAGCGTTGGGACTGCAGCTTCATTCCCCATATTACTTCTTCAGACTACATGATGCGGCAGCAAGAGCCTAGGAATAGTTAAGGCTGATGGACATTTAACCAGTCTTTGTGCAAGAAGGACTAAAGTCAGACTGCAGAGGGGTGTAGGCTTAGGCAGGTTTCTGTGTAAAAGTGAACTGGATGTAAAACTTGCTCAAAAATCAATAGCCAACAGGGTTTACAACAGTGTCTGCCTTTGTTAAAATGCAATGATTATTCTAGCTTAACCAGCTGCATTGTAATCAAAAGACCTTAATATTTTCAAAAGACCTTAATAATCTTTCTCTCCTCTACTGATACAAATTCACCCTCTCTTTTCTGGCTATGCAGGTAAATATACTATACCAATACAACTTTGTTGCGCTGTCTCAGTGAAGTATTTTTAATGTATTGCATGGTTGTTCCTGCTTCGAGACTGTGTCTTCAATTTGAAACACCCTCTCTTTTTTTTTTTCCCCCCACAAGAAGTGCAGGTATTCTGAAGTTACCTTCTAACACAGAATTCCCAAGTGATGTTTTAACATGTCAACCGCCAAAGTAATATACCTATATTTTGAACTACAGCCAGCCTTGCTGAATCAGTACTAGCCACTGTTCTATTTGTTAAATTAACACATCAGAAGTGTCTGCAAAAGGCTTTCTCCTGACTGTGGATAGTGCTTGCAATACTGAGATGTTTACGGAAAATCCTGCTCAGTGGCAAATCCTGATTAGGAAATGTTATCATTTTTTTTGCATAATAGGTGAGATAGACATGCCTAGCATATGGTTGCTATAAAATACCTTAGATGAGTCAGATCTTAGCTGGCAGCTGTAAGCAGGGTTGTTCTGGCTTCTTAGATAATACTACCAATTATGATCTCTTTTTTGTTACGTAACTACTGTACTGTTAAATTATATTAACCTGATTTGTAGACACTCCCATTTGAGGAGAACAAAAAGGCAAGATTTACGATGTAAATCCTGATCTATGTGTTTGCAGCTTATTAAAGCTGTATCCAAAGTCCTTCAAACTCTCTGTAGTGATGACTAATTCTAACCAAATTGTAGGACTCTCCAGGAAGGCGCTGCTGTTCCACTATGTTTTCAATTCAGTTACATACCCCATGAAATTTAAGAAGAGGCTAAAAAGTGCCAGAAATGGCATGGATTTGACGTAGCTTGCAATGATGCAGGATGTAACAGCCAGTAGCCCCACTGGCTTTGTTCTCTAATCTTTGCATGCAGCTCCTGCAGGTAATTACAGCATGCAAAAATGTACTAAAGACTTTGCCTTGAAAGTATAGGCTACCAAAGCATTCTGGGGACTGACTTCTAAGGTGGCAGTTTTCACAGTGGTGAGATGCGACTGCCTTATCAGCACGAATGTGTCTAGTTTGTTCTTGGAGAAAGGACACATTAGGGAGCTGTTGTCTTGGGGTAACCGCAGGATAGCACAGTAAAACCAACAAACAGGTAGACATCTGAAGTGTTACAGGGGCCACACTTCCTGAACTGCATTATTCTCATCGATAAGCCTTCTTAAGTCTAGGACTTAAGTCTGCACAATCAACTGTGGTGGCAAAGTCAGTGGGAAGATAAACCTGGCTCACAGATCTCAGAAACACCAGTCAGAAGGTTAGTAGCCTTGGTTCCTGGCCTTTCCTTAACTATTGTTAATGCTGCCCCAAATGTGATGCTGTACTGAGGAGGCTATTTTGAGGAGGATGCCCAAAAGGTATCTCACAATATTGCCCATTTTCCAGGGCAAGAACAGTTTAAAAAGGCTTGTGCTTGTTTCTCACATTTCTTCTTGCTAATTATTACTCTTTTTGGCTAGTCTTGTCTATTTTTTCAGAACTCCAGGTTCCCTTGCTTCTTGCTCTACAGCTGCAAGCAACCAAGGGGGAATGACTAACATTTATCACACACGTCCAGATCAGCCACTGAGGCAGCGTATGCTTTCACTTGCTTTTTGAAACCAGAGTGCTCAAATGAGAGCTACTTGCAGACACAGGTTTCCAGCTCGCTCTCCCCACGTCACCAAATCCTGTTTAGCACCACATATGTCACAGTTCACATTCTACGATGTCTTTCAGGCAGCCTGTTTCCCAAAGCACTGTGCAGTCTATGCAGAGAAGCAGTTCTAAGAGGAAGAATCACAAAAAGAAAGCTCACAAGAGGAAAAGTCTGTAGCAATATTACTTTCTGTCTTTGCTAATGGAAGGCACACCCACTTCCTCTGACTCTAATCAGAGGACGACTGGCTGTCAGGTGGTAAGAGATACACAGTTGAGAAACAGAGGTCTTTATAGGTGCCTAGCCCTGCCTTGTATACCACCTGCTGCTTATGGAAATTTAAGAATTGCCAGAGAGGCTGATTCTGTGTTTTCAATATTTAATGCTCATTGGAAGTGGCAGTTCATCAGTGAGATCAAGCTAAACCCCACCCACAGTACTGGGTGTTTGTAAGCAATTGCAGAAATAAACAGTAAGCGTGGAAAGCTTAGAGGCAAATTGTAGAACTAGAGTGTAACTTCCTGGATGTACTTTCAACATAATATTGGCATTATTATTTTTTTTTTCCTAAAGACAGCCACTCACTTTAATTCTTTTGGTTTTAACTCTTAGAGGTTAAGAAAAAACTCTGTGTGAAGTAGTAGCCAGCAAAATAACCCAACAATAGGATCAGATTGCTTAGAAACTTCCCACGTTGCAGGGGCAGGTCCCCATTCAGTTTTGTGCCACGCTTTACCACTAAATAAATTACTTCAGGGAGAGCCAGTCTACTATGGTCAAAGTTCTCAGCTGACTTTTTGTCTTTCTTTCTGCCACCAGGGAATAGGGGCAGAGGCATAAACACCACCCATTTCATACACTGTATGAAGGTATGATTTGGAGAACCTGAATTTAAAAGCATCGGTTCTCTCTGAAGTAAATGGAGACAAGCAGGTACCTACAGTTGGATGCCTAAATTTAGAAGGTGTGAATACCCCTTTCCCCTTCTCTCTTCCTTTTTCTTCTCTCTGATGTGTTAGTCCTTTTCTCTCCAGCAGTTAAAGGTCAGCTGAGACTTAACGTCCAGCTGAGCTGCTCGTTCCCTCTTACATTTTGTAGAGTCCAGATTCCCTCAAACTAGGGAGAGAAGGGTAGGACATGCAGGTTCAACACTCAGATTCCCAGGATCGTTATCTCCCCCCCCCAAACCACAACAGATGCCTCACTTTTAAACTACTGTCTGAGACCAAAGAGTGAAAATAGAGGTACATCTTCTATGTGTTGTGTGGACACAGCCTTTGAGGCCTCAGACATATCTCATGTATGTACCACGCTCTTTGTTGCTCCCTGCATCACTCTTTAAAGACAGCGTAGATGTAACTTTCCAGTCCTGGGTTTAGACAACAGCACAGCCATGGCAGTTATGCTGCTCTAGATTTACTAGGGCAAGTTTTTGTTTTGATAGTCTTCAGTGAAGAAATTAACCTCTCTTCTGCTTGTGTTAATGTAGAATTTTGCATTGCCATATATAAGCATAACATAATTTGCAAACTTTACAAAGATATCTTTGAACACCTGATAATTTACAGGTTACATTATGACTTGCCCTCTTTCCTGAAATAGTGACTATCATCTAGCGAAGCACTCTAAATCCCCTTATTCCCTCCAAACCCCAAGAAAAATCAGCAAGCTTGGTCAATGTGCACAAAGAATCAAACAGCAGCAGTGAAGGGCTCTGCGCTAGGAAATTCAGTATTACAGAGCACGGTACTTATGCTGACAGTATTTACTGTGAACTGAAATTTGGTGTGAAAATAGACAAAAAAAGCTCTTCCTCCATCCTTTTTGGCCAGCGCAAAGACTACTTTGAATAACTTTGAACAATTTGTTCTTCTTTGTATATGTGGTTTTATTAATACTGTTCTCTTCCTGAGATTACTTCATTACATCTGTAGAAAACTCAGCAAGAAATCCATATCTACATGGATATATCACAGGTTCCTCCTTCGATGCTGAGAAGCTGCAACAGCATGAAGCAGGTTTTGCTTTAAGCTTTAAACTAAACTAATCTTCTGTTCTTTACTATATCCATTACATATGTCAGGAAAAAAAAATTTGCCATAGAAGTCTGGTTTCCCCCCTGCCCCCTCCTATTAAAAGAAACACATCATACTGTATTTGCCCTGCTACAGGTCCACTGCCAGACAGGCTTGGATGCTTTACATGGTCACAGCAATGGACTTCTATGACTTTATGATCCTTATGATCTAAGCAGCTCATGGCTTTACCAAGCTCATGCCCCTTTCATAGAGCAGTTCAGAAATAGAGGCTTATGTCCCATCTACCCTAAGCCCCAGATCCATAATGTGCCTACATGCCTGCAGCTCACAAGTCACTAAAACTTAGTGTATCTGAGATAAGGCCCTAAATGGAGTGTCAACTGTTCTCATCTGCTCAACTAACATAGGAAGCAAAACCAGTAAGCACAGCAGCAAGGCCACAAGGAAACAATCTGCCTGCAAACATAACCAAAATGAGAAGCGGGGGGGGAAGAGCTGAGAAAGAGTAAAGTTTGTTAAAGGACAGATAGTTCTGGCAGAAATGAGCTTTACGCTCACAAATGAGGTCTAGATTTGAACATTTGTAGGCAGTTAAGCTGTTACAAAATATGCTCCCAAGAGAACTACATAGATGAACTCAATTTTTGGTGCTTGAGTTGTGCTCTCTGTACAACCAGTTAAGGCTGATACTACAAAAGATCCTTTTGAGATGACTCTACAGCCTTCCTCCTACTCAAAAGTAAAGGGTATATGTATACTTTCTGCATTTATTTACATATGTTTTACTCCTATCTAAGGGAGGTGAAATCATTAAGTAAGTGAAGAATATCCCTTCAGGGCATTTCCAGCATATTTATGGAAATCTTTCTTCTGGACTGGTGGAGGCGGTCATGGAAGGAGAAAGGTTACTGTGTTCTCTTAGGGCAAGGAAAAGTCTAGGTGAGCTACATAGCAGCCAGGGAGGAGATGCAAAAATCATGTAACCTTTCTTTTTTGAGCTGCTAAGGCGGACAGTAAAAGCACCTACAGTGAACCCTGACAAAGATGTCTTTGGGCCTCTGACCTATTCACTCTTATTACAAGATCGTATGTTTCCTACACAGTAAGCGCTGAAGACCAAGCCTAAAAATAACTAACAAAAAAGAATCACACCACTAAACTGACAGGAAGTGTAAGACTTTCCAAATGAGAGCCAACGAACCTGATGAAACACAGTAATATTCCTGGTATGATGTACATTTGTAATGCCTTCTAGGTGTACTCAGTATAGCAGTGTTGTCATAAGGGCAGTTGTAATCTTTATGCCCCAAGGTAAATATACATGGAACAGAACAATGGCTTGCTCAAAATCTACAGTGGAGTACTATCTAAAAATAGAAATATATTTAACTTCCAAAATCAGAAGCAGATAGATATAAATTCAAGATTTAAGTTTTGCTCAGAGTATCATATCTATTACTCAGTCTTTTATAAGCTTATCTTTTGGTGAGGTCTTGTCCCATCTTTGCATATGTATCAAGTAAAAAGTTTTCCATCATGATACAAAACCAATGTACCTTCTATCCAGATTACATCATGCATTCTTATGAATTTGACATCAGACACGCTCTGATCACGATGGGTATTTTTTTCCTATTGCATATTTAGATAAATGCATAGCTTTAACTGTGCATTAAACGTTTTCCTCATTCTAAATTGTTGCTTTTACAAGTTATACTGAACATAACTTCCCATTACAAGGTAAGTTAGGAAAAGTCAAACATCACCTAAATAAACTCTACTACACAATGAAGCTTCCAGGGAAAAGCTGCATGGGCTTCTGTGTGTTGGGGGCAATTAACATATTTATCCTGATTATCATGAAAGGACTACACAGCAATAAACTAATTAATTGCAGAGTTCCCTTTTGGTGTCCAATTACAGAAACAAAACAAAGGAATAAATTCGGGTTTTTACATGGAGCTGCTATGTAGTAAGATGGTAAGTCTTGCTTCAGCCTTAACTAGTGCTGCCATTTGCTGTAGACTAAGCACTGTCAGTTACAACTTTCTTCTCAAGTCTCTCAAAGGACAATGTCCTATGAACTGAGAACTATGCAATAAACCATATTATGGAATCATTATGAATTACTAGTGGATTAGTTTTAAATTGCATTTTATAATCAGCAAGTCTAAACACACTCAATCTAAACAACACAACTCTTAAATGAAATGACTACTGAAAGCCAAAAATTAAGTTTTTAGTTATTAAAATATATTTTAAAGTCCAAATTAGTAACAATTAGAGGCTGTTTAAAAATAGCTTTTACACAAGGTCAAAGACCACCTCTTTTCTTAAAAGCAGCAAGATAAACAGGCCATAGATCAGAGATCTTTGTGTACTGTCATCATCATTCTTAAAGTTTACTGCTCCATGTGTTGCGTCAACTGGAAAAATCTCATCAGCAGTGTACTTAACACTCCAGGCTAATATAGTCGTGTCCCCGCCTTTCCCCAATTCCTGTAGACAAATTTTGGCTGAAAATTTCCAAAGCAAGAAAAAACCCAAAACAATCCAAATTCCTTTCTACTGCTTTTAAATAGACAGTTTCCAGATGATCCACATTTTAACTAGTTTTCATGCATACCTTGAACAACTGCTGTTATAGTCAGCTTCTCCACAAGACTTCAAAATTCTTATTCATAGGAAGGAAATGAAAAAGCAAAAATGCAAGAAGTATAATTAATAGTAAATTTCATTTTTCATTTAAAAACAAGTTCCAAAATTGAAGGTGGTGTTTTGTTCTCTGTGCCGCTATTTCAGATAGTAGGAGATGTTAAGATGATCATCTTATTCTGTAGGGAACAAAGAAGTGAAATCAATAATGTTAATAGACTAATTAATTAATTAAATAGTATAATGCTATATTCATTGAATCAGTTGAATATGATCAGCATAAATAAGGTATTTGCTCTTAAATTTTTGAGCCTACCCAGAATACAAAATGTCATCTCAGTATTATGCAAAAAAATACATGGCTTTTAGCTCAATTTTATATCACAAACTCTGAACATAACAATTTCATTTTAATAATAAAAAAATCCCTCTGAGACAGCCATTGTAACAGCACAGATTTTTTTAAAAAATAAATTGTAGTAGAACTTGAGTAAAAATTCCTCCCCAAATTGCAGTAAACCAACTATATATAAACCAACTCTATATTCTCAAAAGATTAAAGTGATAAGTAAGCAGCTGGCATTTACTGTAAGTGACAAAATGATGACACTCATTTCCATACCATACGTATTTCTTTACTTTAAAATGTACTTTACACATTTTCTACTCAGCTGATACGATCTGTTGTTACTGTGCATACTTAGAAAATGCTGAAAATTAAAATTGTTGTTAACTGGCTTAGCTTTGTGACATGCAAAATAGCTTAAAATTGACTGACCATTCAAGTAGGCAGTCCTTTCTAAATATTCTCGTTAAGCTTTCCAGATCTTCATTTCTGAAATGCAGTTCTTCCAGCAACGTATTCAGGAACTGTGTGTACATTGGGCTTGTCTGAGTGTTCTTTAAAAGTGGAGTAATTTGTGACAATCTGGAAAAAAAAAAATTGATACAGAAAAGCAACTTTTCAGTGTCAGATGTAAGAAAAGCAAAGCTTGTGAATTTGAACAACTGTATTGAATAAAGGCAGTTTATAATGTCACACTTGATTCATTACAGTATATAAGATTGTATGTAGTATATACAATATGACCTGTACCAAAATACAAATTTTTATTAAGATGCAGTGAAACTGAAAAACCAAATCTAGTTAGAAAAAAATGAGCTAGTAGTTTGTATGCCTCTAATCAGTTGTATATTGATGTTAGATAATGTAGACAAACAAAATTCAGAACAAAGTGCAAAATGTTATATAATTACATATAAAAAAAGGAAAGGTATCAATCATTATTTTCTTCTTTACCAAAAAGCTCCTAAACATTCATACTGTAAAAGTTGTATAGTTCTTTGTATGAGTAAAATATAAAGGAGCTATAAAATTCTATCTTAAAGTAACCAAGAATAATATTTTAACTACAAATTATTAACAGGGCTCCTTGATCGAAGTTGTACTTAACTGGTAAGTCACGCATTGTCAAACTTCATAAAGACATTCAAAAGGGTCACTTACTTGGACGACTCTCTCCGTGTTCTATATGCCATAAAACACATGGTATGTCAAAATAGCAAAAGCATTTTTCTTTAAGCCAAGATTTCTCCAAACACACAGAAGCTTCCCATAGAGGCATATTAATTTTACTTGATGCACACAGGCACATGAGACATCAATTAAATTCTCAAACAGAGGAGCAATTTGAGTGAGTCATCAGAGCAACTTGATTTCTTAGTTTTGATAGTCTGTACCTTAAAGCAGTTTCAATTATGCTTCTTACACACTGAACTGTTTAAAAAAATAGGCTTTAAGAAAGTCGGACAAAACTAGAACAAAGCTAATTTCATCTTGAGAAGTTTTTATTTAGGATACTAAAAACTTCAGTTTTAAACCTGATATTATAGCAAAGATTTGCTATAGTAAAACTGATTTTGTTACCAAAACAGAAAATAAGTGCTGAGTCTCGAAGTGCCTCCAGTCTTAGAGTGCTTCAGAAAAACAAGAGAATCAAAGGGGGGGCAAGAGGGAAGAAATGATATTTCTCAATTCAGCTCATGAAGTTTAGCTTTAAAATTCAAACAATACTTGCCCTTTCAAAATTTGCTATTCAGCAACAACATTTTACAGAAAATCTTCTATTTGGGCTCGATTTTCTGAACTGCTGAGTAGATGGCGTTCATCCAGTTTCCACTGATTTTAAAAATTACAATGAATGGAAAGTAGTTGCCAACTAGGAGAATAAAGTATATAGATGAGAACAGACAATGAAAATACATAGGGCATTATTGCATATCCCCAAAGAGACTGTTATTTGTCATCTGAAATCGTGGAAACTGCAAGGCATGCATTACTGTATATTGCATTTAGTTCCAGAATCAACAAGAACAGCAACAAAGGCATAATCTTCAAAGGATCCAAAACAAAACATGCATAGTGCTGCTGCTAAAACGCATTCCTCCGTTTGGAAGGAGCTATTACCATACAGCTATTACATCTACATATATAATATCTGTAGGGGATGAAGTGAAATCTTGCACTGTCAGTTTTTTCATGTTGGTTGTGAGATCCCACCTGCAGTACTGCATCCAGCTCTGGGACCCCCAACATGAGAAGGACATGGACCTGTTGGAGCGAGTCCAGAGGAGGCCACAAAGATGATGAGAGGGCTGGAGCATCTCTCCTATGAGGACAGGCTGAGAGAGTTGGGGTTGGTCAGCCTGGAGAGGAGAAGGCTCCGGGGAGACTTTACAGCAGCCTTCCAGTACCTAAAGGGGCCTACAAGAAAGCTGAGGAGGGACATTTTATAATGGCATATAGTGACAGAACAAGGGGCGATGGCTTTAAACTGGAAGATGAAGATTTAGATTAGATATTAGGAAGAAATTCTTCATGGTGAGGGTGGTGAGGCACTGGAAGAGGTTGCCCAGAGCAGCTGTGGAAGCCCCATTCCTGGAAGTGTTCAAGGCCAGGCTGGATGGGGCTTTGGGCAACCTGGTCTGGTGGAAGGTGTCCCTGCCCATGGTAGGGGGGTTGGAACTAGGTGATCTTTAAGGTCCCTTCCAGCCAAAGCATTCTGGGATTCTATGATTTGTGCTTTAATTTTATCTGAATCTATTTTTATCCTGAAGTCCTTTCTTTTTCTCATAATTCTATTGCAAAATATTGCAAAGGCAGTAATAGCTGAATCTACTGCCTAGGCACAAACATTAAAAAAAAACATTAATGAGCAAAATCAAGTATTAAAGCTTATGCTGAATGTTAAGTAACTTCAACAGCAAACGTTACTGACAAGATCACTTAACAAGAACTTATATCCCAGCAGCAGTTACTTTGTCTTGAATACTGTATGTAGATAAATGGTACCATTGACACCACATAGGAAAGATTTATTTTAGAATATGTCTGTGAAATGATGTACTTTTAATAAGAACCTCAAGGTAGTCTACAGTTTCCTAAAAACTTCCCAGCTTAGAAAGCCTTTAAGTGAGTATCAACCAAGATCACTGTCCTTGCAGTCATTGGTATTAAGACCATCTCCACTTGAAGAAAGCTGCATAGAAAAGAAGATTCTTTTAAATGAAGCAAAAATAGTGATAGAACACAAACAAAGAATCTTTCAAGACATAGTAAGTAGAGTCTCTCAATAAAAAAAGAAATTTACCAAAAAAATTTGATTAATAGACTTTTAATGAGTTAAATTATTTTCCATTTGTTTCTGGATTCCACTTCAGTATGTACATTTAGCTAAATAGTTCAACTATCAAACACTGACACTTGGTGACAAGGACTTTAAGAGATGCTCAAAGGAAGGACATGGTGGGGAAAGACTTATGGACAAACTTTGCTGTATAAACCCTCCCACAAGAGAGAAGTATTCACAGTTGCATTTGTGATTTTTGGACTGAGGCCACTAGGCTTTGTAATGTACTTCATGACAGACAGGACTGAGTTGTTTCTTTCCTGGTGAGAAGTACAGCAGTTACTATTTAAACTGGTAAAACAGAGTGCCTCTGCCCAGGGTTGACAATCTGGAGGTTGATTTTTGCATTATGATGCTTTATCAGTGGGGGAGCAGAGGAAGTGCTGATAGAAGATGAGAGACCATTTCAGACTGTTAGTCTGAAGACAAGGATAGTGGGAGAAAGACCTGGAGATACATTATTACTAGTCGTCAACTCACCCTTCTCAGGATTAGGTAAGTTGTATATGAAAAAAGACCAGTGGCATAAACAGTCATGACTTCCCCAGTGCTGGTGCCAGGTGGCTGTAACATTGCAAAACACTCTCTTGGCAATGTTGTAGACTGACATGCATTTTTAGCTAAATTTTCTTCCTCCTGCCTTGGGCTTAAGAGGATGTTAATAAGGATTTTTTTTTCAAAAAGAGCAGAAAATTTGTGCAGTTTTAAGTAATATTATAAAACTAAAATCTTTATACCATGAAGCTTACATGCCAAGGGGTATAATTTTTTTATACATATATATTTTTTCTTTTTTTGGAACTGTAATCTGTGATATTACATAGTTTCATGAATTACAAACACGTCCTAACTATCAGACCCTGTTTAAGCCACTGTTTAAAGAGAAGCTGTTATAGCCCACACTCAGAAAGGAAAAGGTATTGCTATTGTCAGAGAAACTGCCAGGCACTAAATATTGAGAAACAAAGTTAAAAAACAAAAAGACATTTTAGCTATGGATCAATTTTTTTCCTTACCTGAACTTTGTTTTAAAACTAATTAAGCTACTAATTACCTGATAACCAGGAGACTACATCAAAAAGTAATTTCAGAGATGCATGGGTAAGTTTCTAGCAATTAGTTAAAAATTGCGTCTAGATGGGACAACATGTTAAGCATTTAAGAATATATATGTACGAACACTTTAATCTTGGAAAACTGTTTCCTTTTGGCATTTAAATGATGTTTTAACTTATCGTTTGAAAAGCAGTTATCAATGAGTACGTTTCTACTTTTAAGTGGCTGCTAGAACAGAAGCAGAAGCTTTTGTCTGCAAAAGGAGCAAGCACAAGTTGCTAGTGTGCACTGAGTGCCAAGTTCCATGCTCTACTGGCCCGATGTATATTTGAGGTACTGCACAACAGAGCATTAAGGGCTGTGCCCTCATCCTTACATGAAATGCTAACTGAATTAAACCATAACTGTATGCAAATAAGCCAGAACAGTATTTGGAATCAGTATCTTCAAGTCACGGAAAGCTGCAATGACCCTATCTCTGAAGAAACTACCATTACTAATTCAATTTAATGATATACAGGATTTCAGTTCAAGGGTCATGGAATTGCCGCGAAACTCTGCAGCATCTTCAAAAGACATAGAATATAAAAAGGAAATAGGATACTTGAGACCACAATAATAACAACTGGCTATTGCAACAATGAAAAGAAAAATACAAATTCTGCTTTTCTGTTACTTCTTTCACACGTTGCAACATTAATGTGGAACATGTTTTTGTGAATAAAGTCAAATAAAAATAAGAAAAGCTAAAGGATTAAGTGATTTTAAAACAATCACCTACAGAAGCACACAAACATAAATGTTACTGTCCAAAGTTATACACCCATGCTTCAAAGGCTTGCCTTCAGCACACCCGTTAAAAGGAAACGTTCATGCTCAGTTCATGGAAAAGTAGTACAGTATATATGAGACTTCATGAAACGGTGTCGTTTCCTGCACACCCACTTACACCATATGGTAAACAGGTCTTTGTAAAGTTTAAAAAGTGTTAAAAATGTCAAACTATATCTGATTGATAAAATTTGTATTTGCTGACTATTCCACATATGTTACATGTTCAAGACCAAAAAAAAAAAAGAAATTAATTTGTGAAGACCAAGCTATTATTATCAAGCTATTAAATGACATCTGGCTACTGCAAAATGATTACATAGTTTCAGTGTTTCAACTCAAGACCAAGCTTTCTATGAATTAGTCGCCTTACAAAAACATTTGACAAGTATATTTAGGAGTTTAACCGAAATTAAAATATTTTTAGAAGCCAGCCACATTATATGGAATAAATTTCATTAATTGATATGGTAGTGTGTGCAAGTTGTCCTTAGATCTATGCATACCTTAACCAAGATAGCTGAACACATTCAGAAAAGATGATGGTGGAGTAGTATTTTTATGCAGTTAAAAACACTAATTGGCACTTCCTATCCAAAGGCATCAATATCCTTTCTGAAAAATAAAAGAACTAATTGTACAGTACCATCCTCCCCTCAGATACTGGACCTCAGGAAAACCCTTCTGGACTTTTTGTTTGAGATGAATTCTGCAATCCCCTTTGAAAAAAGTCAAATTTTCCAAGCCACCACTGTGATATCAGCCAGTTACAGCTCTCTGAAACAGATGCCTGAAAACAGGGGTAAGAACACAACCACCTAAGAGTTGGGTTCCTTTACATTCCCCAAAATTGGTCACTTTTAAAATTACATAAAAAGTGTTGAGAATTTGAGTGCACGTAAATTTACCCAATATCATGCAAGGCACTTGTATACTCGTGAAGAAAAGCCGTATGCTTATTCTCAAAAGAATAATAGTAAGTTCCTCCTAGAAAAAGATAACTATTGCCAGTCTCCCTAACTTTTCCTAATGGTAGAAGCTTAAAAAAATAAAAGTCACTGATTGTGGCAGAAGCCATGGATCTGAACACAATTATTTCAGTCCCTTACTTTGTTCAGCATGCTTGGAATGTGGACAAGAACAGAATTATAAAACACGCTGACAGAACAGCAAGTACCACCTTTGCTTCCATAGAAAGCTTTGGAAAATAGGTTATAAACATTTTTGCCAGTTATAGGCATCTGAGCACTGTGAAGACTCTTAACATAATCATCACAACATAAAAAGTTCTTTTTCCAATTCTCTGAGTGTCTTTCTACCTTTTGTTTTAGGCACTTAAGACTTAATTTTTAAACATCATCCTAACCAGGATGACTGATAACTATTCTTCTATCAGAATGATGGAGCTGCACTAATGATCACAAAAGTTTCGTGCACACTTATTTCAGAACATGGAAACAAAGCAAGAGTTGGTAGCAACAACTATAGGCAGCACTTTTTTTTTCCCCCTTCCCCAACAAAAACACAGACACAGACTACTGCGTATGTGCTACAGGGAGGGTGCCAACAAGCCTCTGATCGAGGTGCCATCAATAGGCTCTTGCTAAGGGCCCCTACCTGCAAGGAAGTTCAATGCATTTTTTGCTGTCTTTGGACAGTCACAAAGGATGATGGCTATAAGCAATTGAGCCCTCTTATCCCACACGCATTTTAGCTGAAGGTCTGGTAACATGCACTATGTATACTTAACAAAGAGTAAAAGTGCTTACAAGCCTCTAACACCAGTTCGGATGATCCAACATAGCTATTAAAGGTTCTGAGAGTTCAATCGGCCATTCCAGCAATATGACCTCACACTACGCTAAAGCATATTTGCTCCATTGCTATGACATAAAGTCACGTCACATTGTTAACAAGGACTGATTTAAGAGAAACAATGCTAAAACCCACGAAGAAACGCAACCATGCAGGAGACACTCTGTGGAGTGCCATTGATCATTACCTGTCAACTACAATAAAGCATTAAACAGAATCCTATCTGAATAGAAAAACCCTTTATACTAAAAGTCTTCCAGGATATTGCCAATACTCAGACACAAATGGAAAATGTTTTAATAGAAACTCTACGTCAAAGTGTGTTGCTGGCATTTTGGCAAGGACTGGTTAGTGATCCAGTGCTCTTTTTCTGTGTGTGACCAAGTGGCTCTGAAAGCAGAGCAGCTTATCAAAGTCTAAGTCTTTAATTCAAAAGTAGGGAATACCACCATCATGTGGGCCACAGATAATGGAAATTAATTTGGAAGTCTGTCGCATTTCCATTCAAAACTCACACTTGCAAGACTATTACGAGTCCATTCCAGATTTGGAAAAACAAAGTCATGAATGTAGGAGAGCCCATCTTTATGAATAATTAATTCCTACTTGCTATTTAGAAGAATTAAGTTACAAGGCCATAAAACCACGAGATTTCCAGCCGCCCCCCCCCCCTTTTTTTTGTAAACATTTGGGACAGTATTACCTAAATATCAACTGCTTTTGAGATTTACAGGGAGTATTAATGTACTCTTCTTTCCAGCTCTGTATCTACCATTTTGAGTTGAAATTGTGAGGGAAATCATCTCTGATTGCTCCTACAAGGTAAAAAGGACTGGAACGGTACTGCATGGATCAAAACAAGCCATATGCAGCTATGTCAGTTGGCAAGTGGTAGGAGAGGGATTGTTTTTCAAACTGACCCTGTGGAAGACTGGTGAAAAGGCGCTCCACTGAAGAGCCCAGAACAAGCCCTTCTGCACCAGGCAGGTGGATGGCCAAGGCCAAGCTGAGCATATTGTACCACCTCTCAGACCAAAGGTGAGTTATAGGACTTATACAGGAGGCCCTGAAGTTGTTTCAGTAATACAAAGTACTTTAATTTCATCAACAGCCCAAGACTTCTTCAGCAGCTGTCTAGAGGAAATTTCCTACTCCTCACTCTGCAAGTAGAAGAGAGAGCACAAAACCTCATCCACAGACTTAAATAAACTTTTGAGCAGATTTATAAAAACTAAGTATCAGTATGATGCTGCAGGTCATTCTCAGTAGTACTGTAATAGTTCATCTCATTCAGTGTTAAAAATTCTCTAGAAATACACAAAGCCATGTTAAATGAATGAATGGGAACAACCATGCCATTTTAATGTGTTCTATTGCATCAACACGCAAGGACTGGTGTGTTTTGGTTTTGTATTTTTGTTTTGGTTTGGTTTTTTTGGGGGTTGGTTTTTTTTAGGGGGGTGGTCGTTTGTTTTTTTTTTAATTCACATATATTTGCACTACTCATGTTACAGATTTGATGGGCTTAGCAATGCAATAAAAATGTTATTAATCAGAAATGCCATTCTTTTAATATAGCAGCTTTATAGAATACAGTCTTAGATTCCATTTTAATTATGTTCCTATGAAGGAAGTCTCCAACACAACTGATTAAACAAAAGTAATTGTTTTGTTTAAGAGAAATGGCTAGACTGAGTCAATACAAGTGTTACAGATCAGCAATAAAACTCATTGAAATAGATGTGTATTGCTACCTGTAGACCATCTGCCTGTACATATAACTGGAGTGTCGCCAATGTATCAATCACTTAATAACAGTGCTTCAGTTGATGGAGTGAACTGAAACGCTGCGTTTATCCATTTAACGAACCCTTACCGAAAGGCACTCACACATTTTGACAGAATAAGTCGAAGCACCACTTTAATTCTGAATGTTCTTCACAATATATT
Source organism: Cariama cristata (assembly GCF_000690535.1). Lineage (NCBI taxonomy): Eukaryota > Metazoa > Chordata > Aves > Cariamiformes > Cariamidae > Cariama > Cariama cristata. The sequence continues at coordinate 46,527 of NW_009611968.1, forward strand.
GACTGCTTGCTTAATTTGAGGTAGAGTCCCTCACTTACCGATATACCACTGGATACAGTACACTTGTCTAGGGACTGCAATTTTGTTAGTAAAGTATCTTAAATCACAGCAGGGATTTCCACAGACCTTAAAGCACAATACATCCATCAGGCAAAAGTTAGTATTGGACAGAAAGCTGATCTGAAGCACAATTTAAATGTAGTTGTAAGTTAAAGATGCGACACCAGGGAGCTTAAAAAAATTATAACCTTTGGTGTAATTAAGTGGTTACACAATCATATTGTTTTAACACACACTCAGAATTTAGAAAATGTTACAGCCTCAACTTATGTACTTTAGTTGCTACGCTCACAGTTTGGTTAAAAAACCTCACTTGTTTCTTATAACTTTAGTTTGAGCACGATCTAAAAAGCTCAATATTTAAAAAAAAAACCTTAAAAGCAAAGACTGTCTCTAGAGTGAACATTTTCCATTAGAACACATTAATATTTGACAGACAATCTTGAACTGGAGGCATCTAACTTATAAACAAGATGCAGAAGTATTTAAATGTAACTCTGGAATTAAATTAAACAATACTAGTGCTGAAAAAAAGTAATTATGATCAGTGTCATTTGCAACTCTGAAATTAAAGCAACCTCTAACTTAGGGCCCTTTGTTAGTACATCCTATCTGTCAAAGAGGGAAGTCAGTAGTCAGGAGCAGTTTTCTAACAATCTCCCCAAATTTATTCCTATATTCTATTTTCTTAATGAAAGATAAAACACTCTAAAGCTCACAGTGTTGAATGATAACAACTGACAGAAGTAAACAGGCAATTTTCTTACTGAGGAAAAAAAGCTACTTCTGGTCTAGTTTTAAATATAGCCTCAAGATCCTATTCTCATCATAAATACAAGAATTTTGTAGCTAAAGTGCAACTTATGTTTTATTTATTATTTAACTTCCTTTCATTATTGTGTACTGACTTGTCCACAGAATCCAGCACAGACACTTTAATCCTCTGATGGCAACAGAAACTAAATTATTCATAGTTTAAAATTTTTGTCCACTACATTTAAATCAATGCTATAAACACCGATTCAAAAATCAATGACTGGAATTCCTATATAATCAAAGTAAATGGCAAAACTTAAGGTTCATTCAAAAGTTAACTGTTAATTGTTTCTACTACCTTCATTTTTTCCTATGCAGCTTCTACAATTCTGTTCAAGAAAAATGTTCTCTTTGGATACATGTTTGTGTATATACTTACAAAAAATATATATATTTTTCTTCTTTTAAAGTTCACCTTCCACACACACTTTTCTTATAGTTCGTGTCCAGACATAAGTCAATTTTGGGGGCCAAAATTTCACTTGTGGTGAAGCTGGATGGGTACAACTAACAGTAAAAGGAAAGCATACCTACAGAAAAACAAGGGTTTATAAAAGCGCTTACCAGCAACTAAGAAAGAGACAATGGATTTGCCTTTCCCCCCGCCCCTTTCTCCCCCCTCCCCAGTTATTTGTATCCAAATAGGCAACTGGCAATTCAGAAAACAACCTGAGGCACACCTAAAGCTGTACCAGCCCAAACACCACTGCTTTCTAGGATGGTGCTCAGGAAGTTGGGTCAGGCCCTTGGGACCAGGCTGCGCAGCAGAGTTCCCTCATGTCATATCATGCTCTCCTCACATGGGCTTTGGAGGCCGAGTCAACATTTGCAAAATACTTTTCTGGTTCTACTCTAATATGCCATATGAGAGTTCATTTTTTGTTTTTCTGTTAAGCTGCATAAGGAGATTTTTTGAAAGGCACTCCAAGGTTTTAACTGTACTATGCAGGGGAGGTGTGTTAAGGCAACAGGCTTATAGCTACCTTATCAGGTAGAGAAACTGTTTATTTAAAATGGATTTAATAAAATGCAAATGTTCTGCATCTTTATATTTTTTTAACCTAACAAACAAACTATTGGCATGAATAGCAGGATGTACTGTTTATGCCACTTTTCTCCTCTCCCCTGAAAGTTAAGGATTGCTCCATGAGCTGCCAGCTGTTATTTATAACAGCCAGCTGTATAACTTCAAAGATCCTGCAATGAAAAGATTTTAGAATAATGATGCACTGATACAAGAAGATACAGAAAAGGAAAAAATTCAAGTAAACTCAGACTGTCCTCAAAATATTAACTTCTGTAAGACAAATAACCTTTGACTTTTAATGAAGGACAAGTAAAACACTTTCTTACATATAAAAAAATTCTGTTTACATCATTAGGTCAGTACTTAATTTTACAGGCAAAGTAAAAGTCTAATGCAAAAGAATACCCAAAATAAGTCTGAAAATACATAATGTGTTCAAAGAAACTATGGTGAGACATTTCATCAAATGGTGTAACAATTCAGTATAGCCATTTAGTGCTATTTGTGTCAGTTCCGTACATTGCATACTTGAAGACAACATGTCTTAGAATGCACACTGTATATACAAATAACTGAAGAAATTAAATTAAAAATGCCTCAAAAATTAGACAGATTGATAGAATCATAGAATGGTTTGGTTGGAAGGGACGGTAAAGATCCTCTAGTTCCAAGCCCCCTGCCATGGGCAGGGACGCCTTCCACCAGACCAGGTTGCTCAAAGCCCCATCCAGCCTGGCCTTGAACACTTAGGGATGGGGCATCCACAGCTTCTCTGGGCAACCTGTGCCACTGCCTCACCACCCTCACTGTGAAGAATTTCTTCCTTATATCTAACCTAAATCTACATCTGAAACTCTTGGTTCATGTAACTCATACTATTTTACCACAACATAATTAATTATATAATACAATTATTCTCAGAAAGTAACTAGAAAATGGCATTTTACACTATTCCCATATTTCAATTCCCCATGATCGACCAGTAGCACATAAACATGATAGCAACAATTTCTATTCAGCTGACAGAAAATTTACGAGTCTATTGCTTTGTACAATTATTTTAACCTTTGCAATGCAAACA
>NW_009611968.1:49532-55664 GCF_000690535.1 Cariama cristata
CACTCCTATAATATTCCTTCTGAGCAAGTTTCCTGACCTTATATATGCCCACATAAAATAAAGTCGGTTTCCTCGGCAATTGTCCAGGAAAGGAACTACACATTTCAGAACATTCAGCAGGTGGAAAATGACGTCACATTCTCTGCAAGCATTTGCTACCATTATGCTGATCCTGTAATACTAAGTAGTTAGCTTCATTAAATACTTGGGGATCACTGATTTTAACCCAGGCTTACCCTGTCTAATGAGAAAGATGACAGCCAACACTCTGAAAATACTTTGACGTTACAATGTCAGTGACAAAAATTCAGGGACCCGTGACTCCTTTAAAGCTATAGTAATAATATGTAATAGACATATGTAATGTCTATTTGCCTCCTGTTATAGTGATATTTAGGAATTCTATTTTTAAACATTTATTTTAAAAGGACTACCAACGCTGCCATCAACACATGTATCATATAGGTCTGGCAAAAAACAATTACTTGGGCAATCATATGCAAAACAGTGTTTCCAGATTTAACAGTGGATTAGAAAAACCTCTAGCCAGACAAGATGACTAAGGAAGTACCAAAACCAGCTTGACAACATCTACAGTTTCTTATCCAGAGTACTCATCATACGAAGTTTAGCTGGATCAGAGACTATGTTTCACCATTTTGTATTAATAGATATGACTGCAGGGTGAGTTTTTAAAAAACACATGGAGCATGGTGCCCACCTCTAGTTTACAGACATGAAGCATCAGAACTTCTTTAACACTGTGTGCCACTTGAAGCATTTACATTCGTACAGGGATTTGTTTCAAAAAGTTTCAGTTTAGCTTACTTACCTGCATAAAGCCAAGGCAAAAAAAAAGTTCCTAATATAAGCCCAGAAGAAATCACTATCAGCTGTTTCTCTCTAACAAATCTAAGTTTCTTAGGTACACATTTCAAGGACAGGCCATGTTTAAAGAGCTCCATTTATCTGAAGTCTGTTTCCTACTAACCAGCTGACAGATCAAAGGTACTTCTCAGTCCTACCATTTGTTCCCATTTTTCCTGCTTTTTCAACTTAAATCAAAATTTTAAATTTAATAAATTAAAAAATTTATTTTAAAATTGATCCTTTCATCCTTTTCAGTCTTCTATTCATTACTTTTTATGCTCCACTAAGTTCTCCTGTGACACCTCTCAAATACTGGAATCTATGCCATTGAAGTCTTTGAGTTACTTGGCTATATGAAATTAAGCACAGGTATAAGTCTCTGCAAGATTAAAAAATGCTAAGATGTAAGCTTTTGAGAGCCTGAATCTTAAGTACTTTGTAAAATATACACTGTTGTACAAATTATTGTGCACCTACAGTGAGACAATTTAATATCTAAAAGATGCCTTCATATACAAACCTGGTACATTTTATGAATTAAACATTGTTTTATATACAACCATTTTTGCAACTGCTGAACTTTTTGACTGCCATATACTGGTAACCTATTCCTATCAATTCATTATCTCAATAAAGATTATATAAAATATATTGTCTTACAGTTAAAACAGCTACAATGCAATATGCTTAGGTAAATAATTTGTCAATACTTGACTTTATAAAATGTACTCACCTGTACTCAGTTACTATGGAAACAATGATCATAAAATTGATCATAGTTTAGTTTCACAACTTTCTAACATTGTAACTTGATTATCTGCCTTTCAGTCCAATATACAGATCAAACACCTGGAATAATGCAGCTGAGTAAAGAGACATGCTAGGAATAGATTTGCTTCTACTGTGTCCAAATGTTTTTTTCTTCAGAAGTTAAACATAAGGAACTCAGTATTTTTCTACTTGCCTTTGCCAGTTTTGAAAACAAATGCGAGTGCAGTTTTGGCTCTCTCAAAATGAGATTCTTAAAAATCCCCCAAAGTTAAGGATTCTTAAGCACCTTTTCCCAGACATGCCAGCTCACAGTAGGTTTAAAAAAAAAAAAAATCAAAACCAAAATTAAAAAAACCCTCAAACTCTTTTCCCATTTGTTTTATTTTCAGATCTATTACTGACTTGATGATAACCAGTAAATCACTTTCTACCCTTAATTTTACAATCTCTATACCAGAACAACACTATTAACACTGATTTGTGAAAGTACACTGACCTAAACATATACCTAAAAAAACCAGAACATGTGATAAGGTTTGAAACAAATATGAAGAGCCACATGAATCTCAACTATTCTTTATCCTTTTAAAAAACTGAATACCTAATCTCAGAAATACTGAGTTTTATGATGAATGAGTTAGGTCTATTCAGCATCTTCTTAAAATGTTCAGATGCATCAAGAGATGGACAGAGAAGGCGGAAGAGATAGAGTGATATATGCACTTTTGTGGAACGCAGGGTATACGCGTGGTATATATCAAAATGAAATGAAACATATCCCAAGCCTCTAAACAATCAAGCATCTGTACAATTTTGGACTGATGCTGGTTTTGCACATAATAGTATGTAATCATACATATATACTTTGCAGTTCCTGGACTAAGCTCCCATATACTGGTTAGCTATGTCTGCTACCGGCCAATTAAAGCACACTTACTTTTGGGAAGGAATGGGAAGGACACATGCTGTTATGGACATGATTGTTCTAGCTCCTTTGTATTATGTCATGCAAAATTTTATGAATATATAGCTATTTTATGTTTATTTATACAACATTCTGGTTAACTGATGGTTGCTGTCTCATCCCAAGTCTTTATTTTAATTATACACTTCACATCAAAAGAGCCACCTGCACCCTGATGCTAAATCTGCTAGCTTGGGTTGTCTGTAAATTCTGAGAGCTTCACCACAGCCCATCGCCTAGAGATACACTTTATACAACATCTTCTTGTCAGTGACATATATTTCCTTCCTTCCTTCCTTCCCCAAAGAGGCTGTATTTTCTGTTTTCATAAATACAAAAAGAATACATTTCAGAAAATACTGTACATTTTTTGCCCTCACTGTTAACATCCCATGTCAGGATCAAAACTTAATTGCCAGACTGGATGAGACCGCTGAGTGTCAAAATGGTTTTATATCTCAAGAAGTAACAAAATAATGAGAACAAGCTTTCTTTGCACTGGATTCCTACAGTATTAGGAAATTAAAACAAGTCTCCAGTTCATCAGTGTACTGCCCACTATAAATCATCACATAAAAAATAATCTGCCTCCTTTCTGATTCAACTAGTTGTAATCTTCTCCAAATTTTTCATGCCTCTGGGTAATTTTTAGTTTACCCCTGGTCACTGTAGAATATTACAGGAACACCAACATTGTCCAACATAACATTATCGATATGAAAGCTAGTAAAATGTATGTCTCTATTTCCCCCTAACTGACATAGATCTTTGACACATGAGTCTTTAAGTAGATCTGTGGACCACTGTTCTGATCCAAGAAAATTATTACTTAGCTCAATTATTCAACTTACTTTGTTTTCTAAGACATAGTTCATTCATAAAGCAAGATTTTTGAGATCTTCATGGTTTTTAATCACTTTCAGGATTCCTCCTCCTTAAAAACCATTATACACTTCATAGCAAAATATTGTCTACCATGTCAGGTCTGACACCTTCAACAGCAAAATGGCAAAGGAAACTAGAATCTCCAGAATGAAGTATTGTCTTTCTAGACAGCCTGTCTTACTGTCTAGCATTATAAGGTTTTACATTCCATAATCTGCATCAAGCAGCATAAGGACAGGAATGATTAGATTTTCAAAAGATACTGCTCTTTCAGGGATTTTCTGCAATAAAAGTTTTTCTGTTACAGCAGTTCCAGAGGAGTTAAGGAATACAGTACTCCTCCTTTGGGCACAATTTCAGTGCTAAAGAAGAACAGGACACACCACTTAGCCAGGTACAGGTACCATTATGACTCTCTGCATAGAACCAAACAAATTAATCCAGAACCTATGCTAAAAATTCTGCTGGTACAAAATACCTGGGGATCACATGCTAGGAAGCCCTAGTAACCTTTCCAATGATGTGTATCTCTACATTTTTTTTTGGTTCAGAAACAACAAGCCAAATCAACATTGATTTTCATCTTATGCTGAAGTTTCCTGTAAGTCAAAAACACTGCCTATGTGTCATGTCCCCACTAACGTAGGCTGTTCTTTAGAAAGTTTACTAAGATAAAGTTAAAACTCTGAAAATAAAAGATGCAAGTGTGTGTCAAAGTCATGTTTTTCTTTTAACAGATGGGTAATGTTTCATGATAAAAAAAATGTTTGCATTGAATGTTTTAAGATTAATTATTAATAAGGAAGCAAGTATATTTTCATAGGACTACAGCTTCAGGATTCAGTTGCAAAATTAACAGTTCAGTTTGCTCAGTGGATGCAGTTAAAATACATTTAGTTTAAAACTAAGTTTAGAGCAGCTGTTAACAGTGTGGATTACTCACATCTTACTTGCAGCATTAGTTCAGAACTGTCTATATTACCGTGCAACTGTACAACTTATTCTGCGCTATGACATGATTTCCAATAAGCAAAGCTGTATGCAGCAATTGTGGAAGAGAAAAAACACGACATTACAAAAAAAAACTTCTAAATATATACCTTTTCAAGAAATATAAATTTAAAACAGTTCTCTCTAATAGGGGTGGGCAATTTTTCCATCTGCTTGATCATAGTTGTGGCACAGAGTTCAATAGGACATAAACTCCACTGACTTAGCTCCCCAAATAGTCAACATGATAAAGCAGTCTTCCGAAATCTTGCATGCTATCTTTCAGAGGGTTTAAACAGAAGTTGCAACAAAAATCTCTTATATACTCACACAAAAGGCAAAAATGAAGTGCCAGAGGAAAGTACTTTCTCTACTACCATATTCTTAATTCACAAGTACATTTGGAATATAAAGTTCCCAAGGGTGACTACCACAGATGATCCAAAATTATGTTCAACATCAAAGTATTTCTAGATTCTAACAAAAAGATAACTCAGAACACCACCACCATGAAGGACAGTTTATAACTGGTGATGCACTTTGCACATCAGCTCTGTAAAGTTGGGCATGTCTTCAGTCTGAATGCCCACACATACAGCTGCTGGGATCATGCAGATTTCTCTCTCTCGGAGGGATTTCCAAGACACTTGGCAGAACGCCTTGGCCCTGCCCTTGCCTTGCACTGGGCAGCAAAACGCAGGTGCAGAGAAGACAGCTTTCTGAGCCAACCCCCCTAACTCCATACAACAGAAGTCCAGGAGACAGCGCAGGCTCAGGCTCCACTCCTGCTGCAGTGGTCAAGGACCAGGACTGTAATGGGGAACTCATTATCCTGGATTCACCTCAGAGTTTGTGCAGGGGACAAACACAACACATCCCAATCAGCCATTCAGAAGGCTATCCATGAGAAATACCAGAAGAGCAAAAGACTACAGCTGCCTGTGCTGCAATGAAATCCACAGTTACTTTCCTGCATAACAGCACTACAGCAACACAGTGGCCTTTTTTTTTTGGTATAAGGAGAAACACCTTCTTTGAAATGGCTGAGGTTTCTTCTTCTGTTTTCTCCCTTATGAATGATAAGGATATTTAATTAATTTTAAAGTTGGCACTGGTTAATGTCCCGATTAACAGCACTGAAAAAAATACTGTTCTATATTCCTAAGTAATACTGGAACATGCTAGGACAAAGTAAAGTAATACTGATCTCCTCCACAATACGCCAAATAAGCAGATCTGAGTTTGCTTAGAAAGTGCTGATAAGAACTGCTTAACAGAAAAATCTATTTGAGTTCAAACTTACCAAACGACAATCTAAGATTATTAGGAGAAAAAAAGGGAAGAAGATGCTTTTTAATTTTTTAACCTGTTAAGGCAAACTTGCCTTTTTTCTATTTTGTACAATAATATAACTCTACAGATAGAGACCAAGAGTAGAGACAATACTATGACCACATTCAAACACTTTTATAAAAAAGAAAGACTTTTTGGATTTTTGGTCCTGCAAACTCTATTTCAAAATGGGAAATAATTATATTTCTAGCTTAACGATAAATGATTTTTCTCAACTAAAACCTGGAACCAACATTCTGTCCTCAGACTTGCTAAATAAAAGATCATCCAGCTGACTTCTATGTGGTTTCTGTAGGGAA
>NW_009611968.1:55695-78789 GCF_000690535.1 Cariama cristata
TCACTCTGCAAGTCTGATTCATATCCAATATGTATTTGTACATTAGGTTTGTACATTTCAAACATTCAGACATTTTCAGACAAGAACACAGTAGAGAGATCACAAACATTGGAATTTATCTTAAAATAATTTAGAAATGTCAGTGTTGAGCAATAGATGTGCTCTCGTGTGCAAAGAAGTAAAAATGCATAGTCCAACGCAAGATTCTCCAGTTCCTGAACTGTTATCTCCAAGAGAGTAAACCTCTAGAGTACATCTCCACATGACACATTTATCTAAAGTGGCTGCACACATATAATGATGGCTTTTGTTTAGCAATCATGGTCATTTTGAGTTTGTTTAAATACTGCAGCCGAATGCTTATAAACTAATCCCAGAACATTTTGAAATGCTTCAAAGCTTTTAGCAGGGGAACCTCTTGCATAGGCTTTGTAGATGAAGCTGACCACAGTTCACTGGAACCAGCCAGCTCAGATAAGTAAGATGAAAGCAGACATTTCCTGAAAATATCTTGAAAGCTTTCCATTAGACTGTACCAGGGGTATACACTAAAAACAGCAAGTGCCCATGCTTATATAGCAACCAATCTTCGCACTGCTTTCTCCATTCTTACTCAAACTACTGTATTTGTACCTATTTATCTGCTTCATTTGGTATCTTGCAAAGTTCTTCAGGGGAAAAAAGATGCAACTTCTGTATTCTAGTTTACTGTACATTATAAAGCAGCTATTACTGTAACAAAAAATTCTGCTTAACATACGAAACATTGCAACATGAAGACACAGAAATCTACTACTGCCAAAATTACTACAAATGACAAGTAAATAAGAAATTTGATCTACAGATCATTTTAAAGAGTCACCCACTCCATGACAGGCATGAATGCAATTATTTGACGGTAATTGTCTGGCTGTCAAAGTGTACTCCAAGAAGGCTGATACAGCATTGATGAACATGCTGATCGTAAAGATAGGAGTGCCTCAGGCTAGATTTTCAATAAAGGCTGAGACTGGCTGTCCATATTTTATATGATAATTTGACTGAATAAATCCAGCTGCTAACTAGGAACAGGAAATGCTCCATTTTTGCGATCTCCAACATTTTATACTTCAAGAAAGATAGTCACACTGTTCAATTTCAGGCACTTTTTTTCAGAGCAATGAATTAGAAGCCAAGGTTTCTTTAACAGTATACTGAAGTCTTGTACTTCCAATAGCTTCTTGAGGACCAGCAGACTATAAAGGGAGCCTAGGTCTAACTTAAGCACTAAAATTAGGTGTTATGACTATCCAACGTGCTGTATCCTGCAAAGAGTTAATATGCACACTCCAGTGAAGAGAAGATAGCATTATCATAACATAATACAAAGTATTAAGCAGTGATGAGACTTGAATTCAATACAGCAGTGATAGTAACAGTTATTCTGCCCAGCAGTGTACCACAAAAAGGGTCAGGGCACTCTGAAAGCACACTGTGAAGTTACATACGGTGTTTGAGTCCTCAGCACATGCTAGCCATATACAAGAAGGAAGTGGTGAGCCACAGTATCAATGCACAAAATGGGCTGCAAGCAAAGTCCAACAGTTGCTACTTTAAACAAACCAACCCTGCCCCCTTCCAAACAACAACAAAAAAATACTTGAGGTCTTAGTAGTTTCTTTTGAGGTACATCCTGAAATCCCATGCTCACTCTGCCTTCTGTAGTCTCTGTTCTTACACCTCCTGCGCCCCAAGGTACCTGTAATACGGTCTCTCATCTTCTCAGACAGAAGAAGTACTAACCTCTTCCAGGGTGCAGCTTATGCGACTTCACTGTTTAGTGTTAGGAGTAAAATGGGCATCCTGTGTCTGGGACCAGGTCAAGATCTGTGAATACATATTCTGAAAATGTTCTCCTCTTTGAGTGACAGAAGCTATAAAGAGCCACTCTGACTCAAGCCCCATACAATTCTGCGATCTAAATACATTACATGTGCTGCAACATGCATCATCTCTCAGTATAGCTAAGGGGAAGCCCAAGAAGACTTAATAGAGTGTTAATTCTTTTTATAAGCAATATTAGTAAGATATAACAGATTCCTTGGCAGACTGCAGGAGGTGAGAAAGGGCCACAATCTGAGGACCTGTTTGCAAAGTGTTGTCTAGGTCCTCAGTAGTCTTTTCCTGCACACTCTGGCTTCTGCTAAATATTCAAGTTTGATTTGAATACCCAAATAATTAAATGTTCTGTTTTAATCGTCTTGGAAATGATGCAACACTCATCATCTTCTTCGAGCAATCTTAATACTCATTCTACCCCATCCACATTCTTCTACATCATCTCCTAAGAGGCAGCTGAGAGAATTTGTTCAAAATCTCAAGATGGTGAGCTTGCAAGATCCTTACAATAAGCTGAAGTCAACAGGAGTTTTATTCACGATTTTACTACAGTAATAATAGAAATAAAATCTACTGTTTTAGGATCAAATATAGTTAATTTGTTTAGAGGTAGACTCTTCGAAAGCAAAAGTAAAAAGAGCCTTGGTTCTCTGCTGGTTCTACACTGATTGCTACCAAGACTACCTGCTACTTGTGTAATGTTTTAAAGCAACTGTAAAACAATCATTAGGTCTGTAAACATTTAGAGCTCATCATATGCAGAGAGACCAGCAACATATTTTAACTTCTGATCAAAAGAGTCACCATTTCCTTAAATGTTCAGAAACTACTTGAAAAATTCATAAGATCTGTTTCACAAATTACCAGTTCAACCATAAGAATATATGGTAAAAATGACAAAAGATTTGTTCTTATAGTTGATAAAAAATTTATGCCAAGGCATTCAAGTAAAGTTACTTTCTGTGTTCTGATTTAATGAATCATTTGAGCGGTATCTGGCTGGGTGACACAGATGTAAGGCTCGCTGAAGCCTACTCTAATGCCTGCTGGTATAGTCTTCCTTGGGACAGTAAAGCCAGAACAATGTGTCAGACTGAAGTAATATCAAGGAAAGTAAGTGCAGTACTGGGGATGCTATGAGGTTGGCCCACAACACTTCTTGACCTGTGAATGCCTGTAAGCACTTCTCTGTCCTACAGGCTCCAGTGACCCAGGAAGCCCAAAAGCAGCGGCAGCAGCACAGTAATAAACAGTCTCTGGAATAAGATTTTTGCAATCTTGTAATTCAAGCTGAAAGACATACAAAGATTGCTTGATGGTTTAACCCTACTGGAAGGCAGGGTCTGACACCGTGTGAAACCACCAGTGATTTCTTAAAAGGTGAACTAATGTTAAATGTTTAATACGAATTTGTGAGAGAACTGTCTGTTTTACACACTGCAAAGTTTATCTCTTTAACTTCAGAAATGTACATGAATTTGGAAAATATAAATTAAGGAAGTTACTTGATGCATATGACCACAGCTTTTATAGATCATGCCTCTGTGTAGAAGTTTACCAAAAGACACTATAATAAAATTAGACTTCCCATTAGGAAAACCCTTGGAAAGAATTTAATTCTACGGTAAGTAGAACAAAGCTAAGGAGGACTGTAGGCACTATAGTATCATAATCTTAGGCAATAAAGCTAATCCTCATAAAAATAAAATACTGGGTCCCAGTATTCCTTTCAGAAATTTGGAAGTTGACGAAAAAGCTTTCCCCTCTCAAAGAAGTTTGCTATAATATCCAAACAGACATATTTAGAAGCACACCATACCTTTATGGAAATAATTTGACTTTAATCATGAAAGTGAAATCTTTTAAGAAATTAGAAGTGAGAAATGAAAAGTGTAACAGTTATGCCAAATTCAAATAATATAATACACATCATTTTGTCCTACTGTCAGAGAGGGGAAGAATGCCTGTCAGCAGCAAATGGAAGAGTGTGAAGTATACTCCTCCTTCACCCCACCAGCCCTCTTAAAAAAACCTTAAAGCTTAACTTTTCTTTTTTTAACATAACATTCAGTTTTTCCATTGTTAACATGTTGTTGCAAGTGGGACAATCCTGTTTTGTCAAGAGAATTTAGTTCATTTGCATGAAATAATATTTCTGTTAATTTAAAGAAATCTTTCCCTCCTTTTATCTGAAAATTAAACATAGTCTCAATAGGCTAGTTAAGACAGTTGTGTATGAAAATATTTGGCATGAAAGGGTACTTACACAGATAACAAAACAATAGCAATTATAGTCCATTCAGGCATTTTGTGAATAATATTTCTGTTTGTTAACCTGAAAAATAATAATAATAAAAAAAAAATCAGAAAATTTCAGAGTGAAAGTGAACAGATTTTAACTGCTGAAATTTAAGTCTACCATTAAAAGACTTAATACACTGAGTTACAATGTAGCAATTACAGCTGTAGCTGAGCAATTCACCAACTTCCAGGCTCTCCCTCATCTTATCCTGTAATGGAGGAATTGCAGAATTCCCAGTAAGTCTCTTTTTTTCTATATGAAAGTGGGATGGGGAAGACTGAACAGAAATTAATTCTTTGAATTAGCTCACAAATAGTCCTGGCTGCTGTGAGGGCTCAGCTCTCACTCATAATCACTGGGAAATTCTCAGGAACTGCACATGCGTTTCTGCAGAGATGGGCCCTCTTACACTTAGCTTCCCCCCTGTTGGTTTCAGATCCCAATTTGCTGTAAAAGCTAATGTTGTGGAAACAGACTGGATTTTATGAGATACTGGAGAAAATCCTCTCATGATTCTTGTTTTTAAAATGGAAACTTGGAATTCTAACTTACGCAATGACAGCCACTGCAGATACAAGAGCAAGAAAATGAGGTGTGAATCAAGAACCACATGAGTGCTCAAGAAAAGTGCTGCTGCTTTTCATACCTGCTGACCCATTTGGCTGAACTTCATAATAAGACATATCTGTTTTAAGTCAAATGTTAATCTGACTTAAACCAATTCACGTGTGAATTCCTATGGCTGAATTTAGGCATGACCCATGGTGTTCAAGACAAGCAATTTCATGGAAAAGTCCCAGCTAAAAATGAAGCTGTGGCTATGCAGGCACTCAAAAAGGCTAGCAGAATTAATTTTATTCAGACAGATGGCACCATCCAACAGAAATACTGAGGGGCAAGTGCCTCCCTATGTTTGCTTCCTTCTTGGTCTCAGCTTCCCTTCTATGCAGCCTTGTATAAATTCAGATCCAGAAGGAAGCTACCCTGTCATTCATATCCACTTCTACAGGCACTGGTGAAGATGGGAGGTTGCTTAATATTAAATACCTGGCAACAAATTAAAATCCAGGGCTTTCTTCCCCAGTATTTTTTTAAATTTCTTTGGGCAAGTATACAGTTATCCAAAAAAAGTGTTAAAAAGGGGAAAAATAAAAGTACTTGTACGTGCCATTGTTAAAATTCAAATTCTGTTAACTAGTTCCCCAAAATTATATCCAAAATGGTCATTAAAAATGCAGTAATAATTAAGATGTTTTATAGGATCATTTTGCATTTCCCTATTTCAGAAAGATATTAAAAATTAGTAAAATTATTTTTTATTTAAGGATAGTAATGATCAAAGCATTATTATCCTATTTCTCTCCTCAAATCTCCAAGTTTTCCAACAAAATAAGCCTTTCAAGCAATGATTACTCACGTAGTGTCTCAACAGCCTGAGTTTTGTTACATAATGAAAGGAAAAGCAATGTTTTGTGCTATATGTACAAGAATTGTCATGTCAAACTAGAACCAGTAGTTCCAGCAAATACAGATTATTTTTGTCATTAAAAGATTCCTGTTTACCAATTACTGTTTGAAATAGCTACGGCATTAGCTGGCAACAAAGCTTGTACCTGGTAAACTGTTACATTTTTCTGGCTATAGAACAAGAGACAAAACAAAGGCTGAACGTCTTGACTCAATACTGATAACAGTGATAAACACTACCAAGAAATGCCTGATGGAATCATCTTGACAGGCAATTCATATGTAACATTCCAGTTAATCTGCTATGATGAGACACAATGGAAGAGACAGCTCCAAGCCACCTGGGAAAACTCTGTCAAATAGAGAAAGCAGCTTTATTTCAATGCTGTACAAGGAGTTATTATTGATTAGAGCACAGGAAGGTGTCATTCTTGTACACAAACTGAGAGATGCAGTTATTTGTGTCAATTAACTCTTATTCAATGTTAGTATTGATTGGCAAGGTCTGAACACTAGTCATTGCCATCAATATGCTATTTATGAAGGAAGTAGTCAAAAGACACAGATAACCAGCAGGATATGGCAATATGCATCTGCTGATGTACTGCTGTCACTGGACTGAATGAACAGTCAGGCTTCCAAACGAGTAACCTTTCAGTACACCACCTGTCCTAAAACACTTGTGCAGCTGAAAAAAACCATTTCAGGCAGATCAGACTAAAGCTAGCAACCTACAGGTGTGAAGCCTTAAATAATAAGGAGCAGTGGAAGGGCAGTCACTTTCAAATATAAGCTGTGTGTCAACACAAGGCCTCCAAAGAGCAAAGCTTTCAGAAAACAGAGAAGTACTAGTCCTCTGTAAAAATAGATTCATTAATTCTTTGCCTTGCCTCTAGCCAAAACTGTTATTTCAGAAGAATCCATGAAAGAAAGGTCACTAGATTTCTGTCATAAACATATAACATGGAAATGTTAAAACTGCACAAAACTTTGTGTACATTATTTGAGTTTTGCAGTGAAATATTTTCTGTTAAAGAGTTTGGCTAAATTCTCCCTCACCTACCCAAAGTTGGATGATCCCAAATAGCTGTGTTGGTCACTTAGTTCATAGTTTGTGGGTGTTGTGGTTCACCCCAGCAAGATGCACTGCAGCTGGACTTGACTGCTTCCACCACCCCGTAGGCAGCAGAACCCATGCAGCAGTTTTAATACTCTAGGAAGGAGCCCAGACTGAGCAAATAGATCCAAGTGGCAGAAGCTGACAGGATAAAGGACTAAAGAGTGAGATGCACAGGAATTCCATTACAAATGACCCCTCCAATAACTGACTAGTGCCCAGCCTTCAAAGAAAGTGAACTCCAATACGGAAGTTGTAGGAATACAGGGGAGTCCAAGGTTAAAGTAACTAGTAAGTAAAAAAAAAAAAAACAAAACTCAAAAATGATAGAGAAAGAACATACACAGTTGGTTGTAGTTCTTTTCCATTAGTTGTCTTCCCATTTAATTACTGCCAGCTGCAAATATTGCTAGCAGAACTCCATTAGCAAATGACAGCCTGATTTGTACACAGTGCCTGCTGTGGCAGCAGATTTAAGCACATCCCCAAGTACCCTGTGCAAGAACTTCGACAGACACCACAAACTTGAAGGCAGAGGAAATTCAGCAGTGCAGGAGCTCACTGCCCTTTCCTCACCAGGATTATGTTCCTTGGGACTTCTGGGAAGCAATTTGATAACAGGAACACTCTCCACAACAGGGAATGGCAGAAAGACACCAGGATTATTATGTTAAATAGTTATTCCCTAACAGGACCCTAGCATCAGGTATTATGAACAAGATGCAAGAAAATGTAACTGGCTAATATAAAAGGATCTTTTTAAAGTGTATTTTTCTTTATACCTATTTATGAATTATAGTCTTGAGTGTTACTTCCTTTTCCAGAAGTTTGCTTATCCTTACAATGAGAATATACCTGTCACCTATGAATCTATGAGCCCAGTTTTTAACATGCTGCTATGAAGTTGACTAATAGATAGTAGCAATGAGCTATTGGTACTAAATGTACATTGGTGAAAAAACATTCATCTGAACAGGTCCATGCTTGCTGTCTTTCAGTTTTACCCAGTATGTCTGTGTTCTATACACTGGGAGAAAAAGAAAAAAAATGTGCCCCAAACAGAAGATTTTCTTTCTGTCTTTCGTTTTACAATTTATCTTTGTTGCAAAGTGAAGTCATCAGCATCTTGGTAAATGAAGCAGCCTTTTTGTTCACACATCCAGATTCCCAGGTGTATGCATACATAACTTCAGTTCAAGAATCTGACCTGTTAGTTTGGCTATTTGCCTATTCTGTAAGGCAGCAAACTGACTTCATGGGATTAGGACATAAAGTTGTGACTTTAGGGGCCCTCAGTTGTCTAGAATTTTTCCAAAGCTTGCACCAAGATAAGTGAAGTTTAACTAACCCTGGTCAGCAGAGGCAAATACTAAAGCATAGACTGCTCTTCTTGAGGCTTCAACTAGACCAGATTAACCATAAAAGACAGCTCCTCTACACCTTGAAAAAGAGGAACATATTTACGTACTGTAGTATAATTTAGTTTGATGACAACCAGCAAAAATAAGCTAATGTTGTAACTCTAGACTCTCTTCAAAAGAAGCCCATTTACTTGCAAAAAGGCATTAACGTTCAGGTAATTTCACATTTCCATACAGAGCCTCATCTACAACAAAGTATTGCTGATTGACTTGAAACCCAGAACCTAAAATTCCACTTAACAAGAGGAATAGGTAAAAGCCTCTTAGTGAGTGTATACACTAGATAACGTACACTCATGATACATATTTAAAAGCTAAAACATTGTTATGGAAACAAGATAAGACAAAGCTGCAATAAAAAGTCTTGAATACATCTTTAGGAAACACCTGTATCATATCATCGACAGAGTTCAATGTCAGTGATAAGCTCCATAAAAGGAATTAAAATACTTGCAACCATAAGGTACAGAGGAAATTCTATTTCAATCTGAAACATTATGCTTAAAAAAACCCAAACAAACCACCACACTTTTACAAACATAATAATTTAGCCTTGATTTATATATAAATAGCTAATTTTCTCTTGATCTTTTAACAAAGTGCCCTTACATACTCTGGAGAATTATTTGACATCTCAGTTTTCGTAACAAAAGCTTACAGGCACTGAGGGACTTTGTTTGGGAAGAGCTCTAACCATTCTAAAATGTCTCTTGAGATCCCTCTAGTGCATTTCCCAGCAGTGGTGATTGAATAAAATGCTGCCCA
This sequence comes from Cariama cristata, assembly GCF_000690535.1. Lineage (NCBI taxonomy): Eukaryota > Metazoa > Chordata > Aves > Cariamiformes > Cariamidae > Cariama > Cariama cristata. Next base: position 64,646 of record NW_009611968.1, read on the forward strand.
AAGGAGGCTGAACTGCAAGTGTTCCTTTAAAAACCAATGGAGCTGAAAATCGTTGTTGCTTAGTTCACCACATGCTCTTTTACCCTTCTTCAGCTAAGCCGTACTTCAGCTATGTGTTTTATCTCCTATCCTCTTTGGCAAGTTCTTCCGCCTAAAATATTTCCAGTACAAAAAGTAAGAAAGAGCACTAGCATTTGTCAGTGCTCCCTAACCATAGTCATTAAGCATTTTAACTACATTAACAAAGAAAGTAACATTTAAATTTCTATACCCTGCAAACATAAATACCATTTAAAAATTATTGCAGGTCCCACTGCCAAAGCATTCAACCTAAAATCAGACAGACCATTCATATTAAGTAAATGTAAACCTATACAGAACCGCAGATTCAAACCTATGCCTTCATCTTAATATACATGAGCTAGCTTTTGTGTATCAACAAACCGTTCTGTATCAGAAACGCAAGGAGAAAGGGCCCAAAGGTTTTTATTGCTTCCCTATTTCCTGTATTTTTGTATTATTTTACTACCAGTGACAATAAAACTCCATTTATTTTGAGAGAGAGAAATATATAAAGGCACTTACAAATTCTTGTGTAGTGCCCACAATTGTCTTCAACCATGCCCCTGCCCAAAATGCTGAATTTCTAAGCAATTTATCTGTAATCTTCACAGTAAGACAGCCCCAAGAACTTGCTACCATTACTGTCAATTTACTTCCTAGCAAAAAAAGACTTAAAAATAAATTCAAGAACTGTTATCTGAAGGATCAGAAATAGGTATGGGGAGACTTTTAAAATATGATAAATTATTGCTACATGAGCCAGGTATTGCAATCAAAGTCCAAATTAATTACGTTTGGGTCCATTCTGTAAATCCACAGATGTGTATATATATGTTTTTAGAAGTCCATTTTGGCTTCAAGGTTCCTTTGCTATAAACCACTTTTAAAACTTCATATTCAGGCCACATTGTCTTTGAATGGCAAAAATTATTTAAAAGAGAAGTTCCGCTTTTGAGAACCTCCAGGACTTCTTATATAATCAATCATACAAAAGTAGACTGAACGAGACCAAGTGTTTTTGCAGTTCTACCGATCCATAAGCTAAAGTGACTGTTCAGCATTTAGGCTGCAGAGTAATAAAACTGTTTTAAGTTTGAAGACACGAAGATCTTATTCAAACAGTAGGTATATATAGGGTATATACATGCTGCTCCAATATAACCAAAAATATCTTCCCTGGTTTCAGTGTTGTTGTTAAAATAAAAGGTTAATCACAACTTAAAAGGCTGCAGTTACAGAATCAAGTTCAAACACTAACAATTCTTTTAAATAAAAGAGATCATGCACAGAGTCACCAGAAAGAAAAAGACTATCTTCCATAGTAAGAAATCCTGCATATAGAGATCTGTGTTTTAGTGGTGCCCTTCCAGATGTCAGGTAAATCATAAGGAATCAGGTAGAGCTGGGTTTCTATTCACAAAAGCCTGAGTTTTGGAAAATTTACATGTAAACCTCATGCAGGTTAGAAATGTTGGGGGGGGGTGTGTGGGGGGGGGGTGTGGATGACAACGTACAGAGTTAGCAACTGTTGTCGCTCCTTTTCCTGACAATACTTCAAGATGCAGGACATGATCTGGGTCCAAGTTATGAGAGTTGTGTCCCAAAGAAAACCTAAAAATGTTCAGAGAAGTTACCACCATTCTGTTTTCCCTCCTTCTTTATCCCAGTGTTCCAGTGTTTCCATATACTGTCTTTATAGTGCTTCTGACTGAAGCAGAAGCTTCATCTGTGGTGATAAAACTTCCACCAGATCTACTTCCCCTTGAAATCAAGAACAAGACAGGTCAAACTGGACCTTCTTCCTGGCTCTAGAAGTTTGTGGTAACAATTATTAATCACATTAAAACCATTTAGCCTGGCTGCAGAGAGCCAGAGCAAAAGAAAGCAACAGATCTCAGAAACTCACGCTTAATAGGAGGTGACGAGGTAGCAGAACCTTTAAAAGACTCACCATCATCCTCCAGAGACCACTGGCCTAGTTTTTAAAAATCTACAAATACTCCTGGTGACCTAGCCACTGTCAGGAGCAGGGAAAGGGCTGACTTGTTAGTCCACAGGGAATGTGACATTACCTACATGAACACACAGCTAGAAAAGGGCAAATCTACAATGGGGCCCTCTCTATGCCCAAATCACAAATCATTCAACAGCATATTTAATTAATCAATCAAGAAGAATCTCTAAATAAAGACCAATACTCACTGGAAAGTTTTGACAAGATTTTTTAGCTCTGTGTAAACATCACCTGGAGTCATCTGAAGAGGACCCAAAACTGCAGGTAATCTAGAAGGCAAAAGACACCAGTCAATCTACATTTTCCTCTCTTTCTCATTTCTTCTCAAGTAGGACTTCCACCAAAGCTCATGGAAGTTAATAAAAAGAGATTGACTTCTGTGCAGCAAATCAGGCCCGTAGTTTACATTTCAGATTCCTCTGAGTGGTGTTTGTGCAACACCTTCGCTTTACAACAGGTTGTTTTTAAAAAGAAGTAGCTCTAGTTCAGTGTGAACATGAAGAAATTAAATATAGTTTTACATGCGTACTCTTATTAACTTCGCATTTCAGTTCTGACAAGACATTCTTACCAAAAAAATCAGTGTTAACATTATAAGGATTAGAATTCCAGGCCTCATAAATGTTTCAAATATTTATATTTACTTGGTTCAAAACTAACAATACAAAATGAAACCACATGTCTAAATGAGGCTTGCACAGAGAACGCATCTTCTAACCTCAGACTCACGTAGATGCAACAGATGTAAGCCTGATAGTTGGAATCCAGATGATAGCAGGGTAATCAGAAAATTTCAAAAGAAAGAAAAAGACAGATTGCCTCCCTACTTGAGTGTGCGTAAAAATTGACACAGCACACAACAAACCACACACACTGTTTAACTAGTTGTCAGTATCCCCAATTGCTGGAAATAACATGCATTGTTTTTCACATTTAGGATGAAACTTTTGCCTCTATTTCCTTGTTTAACAGTTAATATCCTCTTGCATTTGTGTATGCAGTTATTTACATTTATATGCACATATGCACATGGTGCATCAATATTGCTGGAAGAATCAAGATTTCTATTCTCCTTTACATCACTACATGTTTTACCAAAACTGAACACAGGACTCTTATGATGCTGGGCATATTCATGTTCCCACTGACTTCATCTGAACACACCAAGAAATCATTGCTTTATCACAACGAAAATAGTCTCTCTTGAGTGTGACAGGACTACTGCTCACCTCATGAAATTTAAAATGATCAATGAAAGAAGGGGATAGTCAAGAATAAAACCTTTGAAGAAACTAAGAAAAAAAACATTCTGACTTTCTCATCCTCTATTCATGGAGTATGAGACTTTTAAGTTTAACACAAATTTTGCTAGAAGCTGAAAATGACTGACAAGCTTGTGGAAATATTTGAAGGGGCAGAGAAACTGCTTTACCATACAGTAGTAGTCCTTGAAATCTGTATGACATTGACACTTACAAAAAGATCAGATAGCCACCTTTCTTGCAGCATAGTTTGATTCTGTATCTGTGGCCTGTCCACACTTGTTGGAGGCAGAGAGAAATAGAATGGAGTTTTTTTTGAGGAGGGAGTTTTGGTCGTGGGGTTTTTTTAGTTAAAGAAAAAAAGATACTGTAAAATCTAGTTTGGCTAGCCAACACAAAATATTACCATAGAAAAGCACAAAACCACCACAATCATGCCTTCAAACACTAATTTATCTGCGTTGCCTTGATGATGGGACTATTTTCAAGGTCCTCTCAATGTTGACAATTTAATAATTTTAACAGCTACAGCAGAGATGCCTTAATCTCTTTTCTGGGACTCCAAAGCCCTTTTACATATGTGAAAAAGGTCTGATGCTTGGAAAGCTTTAAGATTCAACTCTGAGGGCCTTTAATGGTTGTAGCTAGAGGCATGCTGATACCAGCCATCCAAACATGGACTAGAAACTCTTTCAGTAAGATCTTTGCTTAAACTATTGAGAGGTCTGAAAACACCACTTCCTTCTGTGTTGATTTGTTTAACAGTAACAGTATGCCTAATGTACAGGACAAGTATTTGCAGTCCTCCCAATCAACTCCAAGGTTTTCAGTTTAGACTTGAGCAGTTGGTACATACAGCTCTTGAAATATTTAATATTTTACATCCATCAGAATCTGCTTTTAGACAACTTACAAATAGTTTAGATTATTTCCAGATAACTGAGGGAAAGAAGGATGATTAAATAAAGAGCTTGCTGTGGACTTTTTTTTTTTTTGAAGCGCATATTCTCATTTTAAGGTCCATGTGTTACGCCACCACTTAGATCCAAGGACTACAGAAATTTTCATTGTAATGGCACAATTGCATTGGCTTCTGCCAACTACTAAAGAGTGGGAACATGCTGTCATGCCAGCCTGGAATGCCATCAACTACAAGCTCCAATGGTTGTAGGAAGGGACAGATTTCTTCTAGAGAACACCTTACTAGTGAGATTCTGACATCTACCTCAGCAGGCTGTGCAAACTGACATCTGCAACCGTTCTGCAGATGACTGTCTCAGAAATAAGTTCTTTAGGGCAATAGTGGGTTTATAATAATAAATAATCATGGCCAATAATGATGAATAAGGCCACCTAGAAAAAGCCAGAACGTCCTTGCACAGTGTGTTTGTTACTTAAAATGATGATGAATGAGCACCAACTTCAGCTTGACATTTACCAAAGTAAAGGATACTTACACTTTTCTCAGTTTTTCAAGGACGATTCGCTTTCTAATCTGCATTTGTGCATTTGAATCAACAAGTGGGAAGGTGAGCTCTTCCTGTTGATCATCCTGTATTGGACAAAAAAACTTTAACAGCTATAACCTAGTATTTAATTAAAGTCAACACATCAAAATAGTCACAGCTTATCAATAAATGTTTAAACATAAGAAAACTCTTATCTCTGAATAAGAAAAATCCAAACCAACCAGTGATTTCTTAATGGACAGAAGCCTGCTTTATCTGACCCAACATACAGTGTGCAGCTAACCTGCTTTCCCCCTTCCCTGTGCTAGATACTTATCCATGTACGATGACAGAAACAAAGAGCTTGTAATAGCTCTTTGAAAGCAGGCGTTACACAGCCTCGTGACTATTCCACCAGACACTTACTTTGCTTGGATGTTCCTCTGCTTGTGTCACTGCCTCTTCAGCCAAGATGCACCTTCCTTTGTAGAACTCTTTTACTCGGAGTTCTAGGAACTCCGTTTCTTCTTTTAACTTTTTGTAACTAGGCACAGGCTTAACTATTCCACTCGGGCCTGTGAAAGGTAAGGAATAGTTCAAACTGTTTTCAGATTTCCCTATAGCAACAGTGTTAAGATCATCAGCTGTATCTAAGTCATCCTCATCAAGTTCTTCATTCTCCTGGTTGGCAGATGATATGCACTCTGATGAACATAAAGAAGTATAGTTTGGGCCATAAAGAAATTTCAAAGTTTCCTGAGTTCTCCATTCCGTAAGTGTCTGCTTAAGCACTTCTAATAAACTGCCTTTGGAATTAACTGGATGCCTCAGTTCAGGATTTTCATGTTCTTTTGAGTTAGCTAGTGTTCTTTTAAGATGTTCTGCGCCTCTTTTGCTCACACCTAGAAAAACTATCTGTGAACCACAGGTACTTTCATAGTTTTCTGAAGCACTTGATTTCCCTAGAGTAGTATTTTTCGAAGGCGTTGCAGTTATTTTATTATGAACAGAGCAAGCATGCATTTCTTCCTGAGCATCTAATTTACAATTAGATAGTCGTTCAGTGGCTTCTGTCACATCTGAGTCTTCAGTTTTAGAGCTGGAACAGACTTTCTGAGCGTGCTTCTTTTTGAGGATGCTGTTTCTGTGCAATTGCTGTGCAAAATTGACTGAACGTGACTGACTTCCTGGTAGGACAGAAGAAACAAATTCTTGTTCAGTATCACTACTGCTGTCACTGACTGTGTCACAAGAATGAGATTCATATGGACTTGAAGATATCCCAGGATTTTCAATGTCAGAGGCTTTAATTATTTCATCACGTAGTTGCACCTCTTCTCCAGACTGTCCACTGTAACAGAAAACAGAAGCCATCAATGAAGTAAGAAATAGGTGTTACCTGTAATAGCTTTTCATTGCCTTACATTTCATTCATGTAAGAAAGATAAATGAAGTATTTTTCCCTTATAGTAGAACTGTACTATTTTGCTTTAAGAAATCACAGCTGCTTTTCTAAAAGTCTTCTTGAACTCAAAGAGTTTTAATGTTCTGCAATCAAAATGAAAATTATCAACACTATTTAGAGAAGTGAGTTCTCAGTTGCTTATTGGCAGTTAGAAAAGAATAGTAAACAAAATGTTATTAAAGACAACAGAATAATGTCAGACTTAGCATGATGAATAGTGCAATTTTAAAACGAAGATAGGCATCTTAACATATATAGGTATACAGTACCCTAAAATAAGGAGGACAGCAGAGCTGGTTTTAGCATATGTAAGTTTGCCACCTAATGGCCATGTGTTGAAAAAGAAAACAAACAAAAAGTCACAATACACAGCAAGGTACAGAGAGATGACAGATTAGAATGATTTAATTTTAGCTGATATAAATATTTTAAGATTAAGAAGTACAGAAGCTTTCATCACATATAATTGGTACCTTTTTTTTATAAGGAATAGATGGTATAAAATATGCAAAGTACAAACAGTGTATTTGTTTCAGGTTTCAACAGGCTCAGTTAACACATACAGGGCAAGAGCAGCTGTACACTAAATCATACAGATCAAATATGCTGTTTTAGAATCACAAATGAAAAAACTAAACAAGACCAATAGTCCTTTGTGTGGGTTCTAATAAGGTCTTTTCTATAACACAGGAAATCAAAGATTCCCCTTTCACCTCATAGGATGCTAATATTTCTAACTATAAGTGCATATAACAAAAAAAAAAAAAATAATTGTTCAGTGTACCTCTGTCCCTCCTTCAGCAGCTCTATGTCTGGTGGTCTGCAAAAAGAAGACAAAGAATGAAGATCTGCTAAATCAATGCTCTTTAAATACACATTAATACATAAAATACATAGTTGAGGTTAGAAAGCATATCTGAGGATCTTCTAGTCCAACACCCTGTGTTCAAAGCAGGATTTGCGATAACAGGTTTATACCTACATGTTCACAGAGCACGACTAGCATGCCTGCAGCACAATGCTGTTATGTTGAACAACATTTAACAGAATCAGCAAGTCACACAACTGTTAGTCAGACAGGACCTCTGAAGTCTCTAGTCTGACCTTCTGCTTGCAATGCAATTGTCACCAGCACTAGATTAGGTCAGCCACAAATTCATGAAGTTCAAATCTTGAAAACCTCCAAAGATAGAGATTTCAAAATGTTGCTGAGTATCCTGTTTCATTCCATCATAACCTTACTGCAGTTTTTTTTCCCAATGTCCAACCTGAGCCATCCATGTGATAATCTGTGGCCATCATCCCTTGTTAAGTTTTCTGCCATCAACCACGAATAATTTGGCTCTGTAATCTTTGTAACTTTTTTCCAACTAGTTGTAGACTGCTTTCAGATCACCTTTGGTCTCCTCTTCAACAAAGTAAACACGCCAAGATCCTCATAGGTCACAAAGTCCCTATAGTAAAAAAAATCCTGGGCCATTTATAGCAAAATGCTCCAAATTAATGCAAAAAATATAAATATTCAGAATATCTTACTTATTTAAAATTATACTTTGTTAAAAATTAGGCTATCAAGTCATACTGTTTTAAGAAAATGGAGTTCAAAGGTTTCCAGAAACTCTGAGAAATATTACTAAACAAATTCTGATGAGTTTCTTTCCAAAGCTCTACTTGCAATTAATCTGCTTTAATTCAGTTATGAGGCAGCATCACAATGCTATTCATTTTATCCAACACTAAATGTTGAAATCCTCACCCACCTGTCCTAAGAATGAAAGAAAACATTTTAAGCATGCACTAAATGCCAGTCAATACACTAACCCCTCTCAGACAGTATATAAAAACCCCACAGGTTTAAAAAGATGAAAGCTGCACCACTCATACGACTGAATTGAGTCTGGAAACTAAAGGTGATAACATACAATGATTTAAATTATTAACTCCACATAACTCGTCTTCAGAGTTTTAAGCTGAGGTTGTAGTTTCTCTGTCAAAAGAATTTCAGATATCCTAATGTGTAAACATGTATCAGTGTGTGCACATGTATGCAGTTGTGAAAACAGACACACCTAGCCATGAACTACCTGGGGTTTTGTTTGTTTGTTTTTTGAAAATACTGCCTCCCCGTCACCTCACAGCATAAACAATTAACTATGTCAGGCACATCAGAACTACACACTTTGGACATTAAGAATAAAGGGAAATTTTAGAAATACTTTCTTTAAAGACAGCAAAACAATAGCATAAAACCACTGGTAAACTTCTTTAAACATCTAATGAAGAGACCAGTTTTACCTACTAGAATCCCTGAGATCAGATCAGGCTGCTCTAAACGCCTTCTCTCATTGATCAGATATTTCGTGTGACTGATCTGAACCGTGAAAATGAGCTCACATATATAATTTCAGCTAGTTTCTTTTGTTGAAAACCAGAAGACTATGAAAAGTAGGGTCTTGGAGAACAAAAACTGAATAAATTCAGCTGAACAGCCTCTACGCAAGTATTTATTGTTAAACAGTGACACCCATTGGCTCAATTCATTATTTGCAAGCCTATGCTTCCTAAGCTAAGCACATGGACTGCATCAGTGTTCCAAAACGAGTGCTACAGTAATAACAGGAAATGGGCAATCTGAAATTTAGACAGGATAAAGAGCCTCTTCGTGCTATAGTCTGCTTTCAGTTGCAAGCATTTGTAGTCTAACCTTAAGACCAATGCCAAGTGCTGTGCTAAAATTAGAAAATCTCTTGTAACAGGGTAAGATTAATTCACCCTGTACATTACAAGCTTTGTAAAAATGCAATCCTAGTAAGTTTTAAAGTTAATAGGAGTTGACTATTATTTATGATTAGTCTGCCCGCTAAACTAACATGGTCATGTCTACTAGGTAGTCACAAGTAGTACTGAGTCGTGCCAATTACTGTAATTAATATGGCAACCACACTTGTAAGACGAACACTATGCTAAGCTAACATGTTAACATCAATTACCTCTCTTCAGCCGAATCATTTTGATGCACTGCAGCTAATTAATTAGCATTGCAGCTTTGATAGAGAAAATAATATTCTCAAAAGGAGCAATGAATGTATAAGATTATACTTACTTTTCTTCTTCTCGCATCCATACTGGACTTTTGGAAATTTGACCTTCAAAATATTTAGATGCTCTATAGCAAAAGTTGCTGCAAAAGCACTGGAAACAAGAGAGAAAGCAAGAAAATACGACTAAAGACAACTTTAATACTCATAGAAAGGTACAAAAGTCATTGGTTTTTATGTGTGTAAAATGAAGTACGAATTCACATTTCTTTTTAAGCCTATGACCAAGTTTTTAATTCACCTGAGAAACCAAACCTATCAAATAAATCTATCCCATTCCCCACAAGCCACTTTAGGCTGCTTCTTTTTCCCCCACTTTTCTGCTTTCCTATTACACACTGAGAAGCAAACCAGTGTTGGATTCTACATAACAATAATTTTTTAAAAACTCAGAACTGTTCAAAGAGCAATCCCTAACCCAACAAGACGGTCATACAGTTTAAAAGACATGCAATAAAATTCAGGTGTTAGTAATGAAAATTTTGGTTAGCAACAGAACCTGGATATTTTGCAATACTCAGAAGGACACCTAAAATTTGGCAGCAGCTATGAAAAATTAACGTGCACACTCGCATCAGGCAACAAGACAAAACATCCCACTTCTCAGAGTCTTGCCTGGTACCTTGAGAAAGTAATTCCCAGAATTTTGTGTATTCCAGGGTTGTAACCAGAGGAAAGGAAGGTATACTAGTGACATTGAAGAAATTTGTTCTGGAACTAGAAATGCTGATCCTACTATGTAGTGTCTAAGCACCTGCAGTTGATTGTGTATCCTGTGAGCAGGCAAAGATGACTTTTATGCAACCACACACATGAATACACTTCCAGAAACAAACAGCTTTGTGAAGAGAAAGGTTTTACGTTGAAAAGTCCTCAAAAAAAGAACCCTAAAGGTAGTCACACTAAGGAATGCATAAGATGTAACTTGTAGTAGGCCACTGCAAACTTCAGTGAATGAAAAGGATGTGCACTTTGACCCTACTAAAGCTCACTGACTATACTGGAGCAAAACAGAGAACACTTCTTCACAAATGTCTTTTAACAGATCAGCTGTACCACATTCAAACTGCCATCCAAATAAAACTTTCCATGTTATGTTTAAATTTAGAAAAGAAAATAAGTGGGTTTTTGTCTTTCCAAAGAGAGCATCTAGAAACTGAAATGCACGAAAAACTTCATATTCTAACAGTTCCTGAAAATTATTTTCATAAAAACCAACATATTGGCTCTGAATCAAGCCACTATGTGAATGCTGTGACAGAATTCATTTCTGATATTGAGACAATATTAAATACATTTTAGATGTAGACTTGTTACCATACCTTTCTTTCAGTGATATCATAAACTCTGTTCGTTTTTGTTGAAATTCTGTACTTCTGTTTTGGCACCTAAAATAACATGCTTACATCAGCAAGACTGTTACTTCCATCATGACTTTACAGAAAACTTCAATCTTAGTTCACATATTTTAGTATGTGTAATATGTTCTAACTGAATTGCACATTACAATGATGTTTTCTCTCAATTCTTTTGATACTGTATCTTCTCAGACGTAAAAGCAGCAATTTATTTTTGAACATTTATATCTCACTATCAGTAGAAGACAACTTCAGATCTACAAGAAAGCCAGTGCTGAACCTAAAACAATGGAGCTGCCATGCTGGAAACTTTACTCATGTATAAGTGTTGGGCAATTACAGACAGGTCCTTCTTTAATCCATATCTACTTATATGCATGTGAGACCGTACTGTCAGAGTCCCCCACCACTACCCAGACAAACCCAGAGAGGAACTTACATAAAATATAATACAGTTTCCAAGTGAACTTCTGTGGGGACATATGAAGTCCAAAACAGTAAGATTTTTTGTCCTTGAGTAGATTTTTTTTTTCAGATACTCAGTTGTACCACAACTGGTATTACATCACAGGTTATCTAACTGAACTCTGAGTTCAGCTTAAGCTCTGACATATCATACCTAAATAAGTGTGCCTAAGACTTTGACACAGGTAACATACATTTTTAGAGCAGATGTATATGCATTCACGTAGTAATATCCCTACATTGTACCATTTTTTTCCTCAATCCTTCCCACAGAGATATGTGGTTACACTGAAGAAGGAACAAGATTAGAAAGTTTCTGCATGCACAAAGGAAGGCCATGAAGCCATACCTAATTCATCTCTATTAATGTCAAAGTAGATGCTAATTGATTCTGTCATACAGTAATGGTTGTCAACTGATCAAATTTTACCTTTTACTGCAGAAGGATTATACTGAAATGGAATGATATGACAACTGGCCCATTACTTGCCAGTATTTTAATCTATGTTTAATATTGTAAGTTTAAAATTAAAAGGAAAATGCAAGAGAATAAAAATTGTGAAGAGATTCTTATATAATAGTATTAATAAAACACAACTTACATTTTCCAGTTTATTTTGACACAGAGGATAACCACATAGTTTGATGATAGACCGTTCATCAACAATGTCTTTATAGTGAGATGGAGTAATAAATTTTCCCTAAAATGACAAGAGAATAGTCCAACAACAGATACTGAAAAATCTGTCATTTTTTGCACTCAAGGGATGTCATAAGCAAATAAATATTTTTAATAAGTTATCTAGTAAGTTTAATAAACAACATTTAGAACCTACACAGTAAAAATGGTAAAAGGGTAAATAGGGAAAGCAGACAGACATAGGTACTTCTTTTTACATATACAAGAGCTTCATAATTTTGCCTCTAGCATGGCACCTATTTTCTTAATTTTCCTCTACTTATATGTTTTGCACACTTATTTATCAGCCAATTTACAACAGTAACAGGAGTAATCATCATACTGTTCCAGCAAACCCGTGCTGCCAGATAAACTGTGGTGCATTATAGAGACTTTGTCTGAAGTCACAGATGACATGATGTAGACCTAAATTTTTATACTTCATATATCAGTCCAGAACCACAGAAGCATAAACAAAGGCTGTGGTAATAACAGTCCTGCAAAACTAGGGCATGTTTTCACTGCAGAACCCTTGAAAATAAGGCAATCATAATCAGAGCTAACAACAGAGGGAATAATAAATGGTTTGTCTACTTTGCTGCAAATTGTTCCAAGAACTTAAAAAACCAAAACGCTGAACACTAAGACACAAAACAGTATAAAAAGTTGCAACACGTACAGAATTCAGAAAGAACTCTTCAGTAACATTCTCTTCCAGGAGCTGTTCAACAATATATAATGCTTTTTTCTCAAATTCAATCTTCTTTCTCACAGCAGCCTCCCAAGCTGCTTTCCTGTAACAGAAGACATACTGAATGACACAGAGGGCTGATTTCCAGAAACAATTCTCCAGTCCTATCTTTATCTTTCTTTCTGAAATACAGTAGCTTTTTTCTGCAGCTGGCCAAACAAAGCAACAAGTAACTGGACTAGTAATTTTGTAATAACCACAAAAGAGTTTCCAATCTTAGTTTGCTTTATTTCCACCCCCCTCAGGGAAAGTATTGATTCTCACTGCATTACAACAATTCCATACAAGGTTACCCAACTCTTCTTGCAAGAGAGGGAAACCCAAAACTGCCTGGAAAAAGCCTGGGACAAACAATTTATGGAGTGTTGCCAGGAGAACGGGAGCTGGATGAGACATGAAGAGCAGAAAGAAAGCAGGATTGGGACAAGACTGAGTGCAAAAGTACAAAGTAAAGGAAGGAATAAATCCCACTACGGTAGATTTCCTGAGTGTTCCCGAGTCTTGCCACTATTCTATTGTCAGCAAATACCCCAAGATATGGTGACACGATCTAGGTGTCTCTGACCTCCATTTGGCAGCGCTTCCCACAGAAGTTGTTAAAGTAGTGTCATTCTGCTGTCTTAACCAATCGAGGTCTACACTATTCACCTGGAAGCATAGCTCTACTACAGAATCAAATGAATATTCAAGGTAATTGTCCATGGCAGAAAGTGTTTTTTCCTCTCAAGTTTGTTTTTTAAAGTGAATAAAGAAAAATGGCAGGTACGCAAAGAAACTAAGATGGCAAAAAGCTAGCACTAGAGAGTAAGGAAATGCGACTGTGGAGCTTAGATTCATAAACTTTTAGCATATTATACAATGCACAGACATGCATGCTGTTAGAAGTTACACAGCATCACTCCAAACAGGCCTGCACAATGTTGATGCTGGCGATTTCCTGAAATTAGTCATGGTACTCTGAGAAAGTGAAAAAAGACGCAAGGCAGAGAATGCCATTTCAAAGCAAGGCAAAACAACACGAATGCCACATATTGTTAGTTAGAAATTATACCTCTGAGCAGCATCTTCATTCTTCAGAGCAGCTGAATGCTTATTTCCTAGAAATCAAATATACAAACGTAGAAATATAGAAATTAGAGTACTTTCTTCCTTTAACAGTGGAAAATATTGGAACCTGAAAAATATTAAAACCTCTAAACATAATAAAAAAATTCGCTTAGAAACTTGCTTTTGGTGGCTGAGGGTGACTTCAATAAGCTAGTAGCCACTCAGCAATTAGACAGACGTGCTTTTTATAAGTGTCAGCACAGACAGGCCCAAGTCTCTCATTACCCTCATTCATCATGTTTTGTATAGTCACCAAGCTAAAGGAAAAATAATTCTGACAGTAATTTTGCACCAACCACACTCACTCTGGTTCTCCACCGTCACTCCAGCCCGGCTTTACCCCTGCACCCCACTGCTGGCAAACGCTGTCCTTTCCAACTGCCCCGCTACTGGATTTTGCTCCGGGCAGGACTCGACAAGGCGGCCTGGACGCC
>NW_009611969.1:0-15853 GCF_000690535.1 Cariama cristata
CGGAGCTGGTGGCTTTGGTGTGCGCAGTGGCTGCGCTCAGCAGCGACAGCCGTCATCCAGTTAAAGCATGGGGTGTTTGTGAAACTGGAGGCAAACTGTCATAAACCCCAAAGCAGCGGGGTTTCTCGTGGGTTCATGGTGGGTGTTTATCTCAAATGTTTCACATCGGGCTAGCTTTATGGCGAGCTCCTAGCAATACATATAAAAATTTAGCAACTGTTTCAATTTGGCCTCTTGTTTTAACTGGCTGTCGTTTCCCTTCTGTATCTTTCAGTGATACTTCTTCCATGCAATTTTATTTCTAACGTAATTTTTATACTTTAAAAGATATCAAGCAGAGTTTACCTAACAGGTATCCTAGCACAGCATGATATCGGCATGTACTTTTGAAATGTCCTGTTTGCATTTGGATTACAAAGTTTTTATATAGATGTATTTTATCATTTTAATAAACACAATAAAATTTTATTTTGCAGTCACTGCATGTAATAGAGCACAGTCCTCATTTTTCTTGCAGCACCAGCGGGTACTTCTAGATGATCTACATTTATATTGTTATTTTCCTGCCAGAGAATCTCAAATCATTTTATAGACTTCACTTAAGCTGATGTGTAGCCACTTCAGGAGTGGGACGTGGCAGCAGAGAAACTTTAGGTCATAGGAAGTTTAACTGGAGCTCACGCTCACAAAATCTTTTTTTTTTCATTGAGAATGCTTTTTTTTAAAAAAATATGTAATGTCCTACAATCGTGATAATGCATTTTAGTAATCACACATCCTAGGCTTAAATCTCTCAATTTTTAGAAAATACTGGCATGCATCCTCTTCAAAAATGCGGAGTCCTCTGCCAACTTTATAAGCACCTAGCCCATGTAGTACTGAATTTTTAGAAGCCCTCAGCCTCGGTCTAACTGCTGCTGATAAATGCAGCAACAGAGCACTCATTTTTGGTAGTGAGAGCACACTGTAAGATACAGCTTTTGTTTTGCTTAGAGGAAGGCATTGGGAAATAGGACATATAAATTGTAGTTATCTTGCCATTTTTGTAATCTGACACAAATTGAAAATCCTGAGCTTGCTTGAGACAGAGTGGCATTGTGCAAGTGGCAGAAAGTAGAGTCAGCTTTCTTACAGGAGGGTAATACAGCAGACATGACGAAGTTTTTGAAACTGCTGAGAAAATACTTGGAACAACATAAGGCCAAAAATGTAGCTTTATAGCATGTATCAGTGCTTGCAGCTAATAAAAGTGAGTAGGTTACGTTATACACCTGAACAATACTTTAGTTGTAAAATCTCATCACAAAATGATCTTTAAATTCAAAGTGAAATAGCTTCACAGGCTGACCTAGCCACTAGTATTTAATTAGCTTCTGGATGATTATTCCTTTTTAATGTTTATGTTCATGATTAAAGTCATGCTGTTTGCATGCTCTGATTCTGCAAAAATAGCCCTCAGCTGGTGAACAAAGGACAGATAATATTTGTTAAGTGTTGAAATTTTTTCACTCTTCTGAGAAACTGCTCCGAGTCATAGCAACTTCATCTTCACAGTTCTGAAAACATCCGAAATTGTGTCTTCCTGCTAGCATGTGGTTTTACATCTTCAACCTCATTTTTTCTATATGGCATAATCGACGTGTTACTGGACGGATTGGACCTGTGTGGTGCCCACAGCACACAGCACCACTTTGAAAGAGCAGTTTTGTGTCTCAGTTTCTCTCTTCTCCAAACCCATGAGAGAGCCCTTCAACAACATGAGTCACAGGCATTGTCTGGAGTTTGCAATTTGACTAAATAGTCCTTTTAAACAAAAGCTACCATGGAAATTCTGTTGTTTAAGAGCTTAATCGCTGAGTTGGAAAAATCCGTGTGTAAAGTTGGGCAAATTACAAAAAGAAGTAAAATACGGTTTGGAATTGTTAAGACATCTCTATGGCCAAGCAACACACTACCATAATTTTGTCCAGAGTCTTTCGTTTGTTTTTTTTGCCTTACAAAAATATATCCATCTTCTGAATATTTCACCTGGGCTTTTAACTGCTGTGCTAGAAAGAAAGAAAAAAAAGGAGTGAGAGCGATATCTCAACTTGGATAGGGACATTTATCTCAAAACAGGGCTGGGGCAAAGGCTAAAGCTCAGAAGAGCAAGTTGCTCTGCAGTTATGCAAACACAGAGCAGAGGATTTGGTGCTCTCTGTTCCGTAGATAAGCACAGTTTCTCAATTGTCTGATATTTTTGACAGATTTTTGCAAGTGTGTAGAATAAGAATAAATCACATTTAAATGAGAAGGGGCACATTTGTATTTGTTTTGTCTAGATGTAAGTAGCAAAATATATAAGGTACTAGAGAACAAGGAATCAAGATTTTAAAAACCTCCCCTCAAGTTTTAATGTGAAATTCAGTCTGGAATAGGGCAGAGACATAGCGAGGTATGAATCTACTAACACTTTTTCACCATATAAGCCTTTTTTGTTTTCCTTCCTATATTCAGTCTTTTATAAGCCCAACACAGAGAACCTCATGAAAATCAAAAAATGGCAAGGCCATCTTTCCTTCAAGCTCTGAAAAATGTGAAGCAATAAGATCATCTATTAGAAGCAGGTGATGTTTGAAGTCATGTATCTAGACTTGCTGTAGGGAAGGCATTTCAGGTCAAAAAAAGAAAGAGGGACCTGGTCTTGGAAGACTTTGTGCTCTGCAGTCATCTGCTCTGATGCTAATTTTCTTTTGAGTTATTATCATTGATGCACTTCTCATTCTACCTAGGCCTGGATGAGAGATGCAGCATGTAAAAAGAGTGGAAGAAAAGGAATGCAAAAACCTCATGTCTCGCATAAGCTGGCAGTTCTGATCTGCTGTATGTTTCTCCAGTGATGCTGGGCATTTGAGGAAGTCTGCACTATAGGACACAAATATTTAAAGGATTAGGAGATTGTCTCCCAAATTGTTTTTTGCTGGCCCAAACCTGTGTTACAATGTTTTGTTCACTAGGTGCAAAAATTTGCCTATTTTGATTTCACTGATCGTAGACATGTTGGAGTAGGAAACAAAGTCAGTTTATTCTCTTTATGATGCATGGTAGTTTGTGTCTCTACCCTTTTCGATGGATATTTTGTTCCAGTTTTATGTGTTTGATTAAAATAATGTAAGTTGATCTTTTCATAAACTTTTCATAAACTGATTGCATCAATTCCCGTTGTAGGTTATTGGCCATCCCAAGTACCAAGAATCCAGAAGAATTGCAATCTTCCTGAGCATGCCAGATGAAATCCAGACAGAAGAAATTGTTAAGGACATTTTTAAGCAAGGCAAAGAGTGTTTCATCCCACGTTACAAGCCTCACAGCAATCATATGGACATGCTGAAGTTATCATCAGCTGAAGACATTTCTTCACTCACTTTGACATCCTGGAATATTCTGCAGCCTAGTGATGATGACAGTGCAAGAGAGGAAGCTCTTGCTGGTGGTGAGTATTTTCTTCCTACATTGTGGGGCTGTTGAGCAGGAGTAGCCTGGAGGCCAGTAGGAAATAATCTGATAGCAAGAGTGAAATGAAATCTTACACTTTCATTTTATATGTTGTAGAGGGGCTTAAGTCAATGTAAGCAGATACTCCTTTCTCTTGCCTGTTTTTCTCTACCCTGTGCCACCTCTTTGATACGCCAGCAGGGCAGAAACAAGACTGCACAGTTGATCCAGCTGAAAGAAACTCAACCCTCCAGATAAATCAGCTTCTTGGTCTGATTCATGGACATCCTCAGTGCAGTCTCAGCAAGCATAACATAGAGGCCTGTGAAGGAGACAGGGGCTTGCCGGGAGTGGCTTAGGCTGCTGTTTGGAAGTCATGGGGATTCACAGTTTTAAGATGCACTCTGAGAACTTTAGTTTGCGCTGCCTGAAAGTTAGGGAACTTTTCAGGTGATGCCTGTAGGCTGACATGAGAATTTTCTGAAATCTTTGATCCTGCAAATTATATTGCATGGATGAATCACAGTGCTGATATGGAGCCTGCCCATGCAGAACAGCTCTCCAGACTGAGACCTTAGACTGAAAATAAAAGGACTTTCTTGTAGGCCTGGATGAATATTGCGAAGTCTTATCCATCATTATTCTCCCACATTTTTATTTGGATCTTGTAATGCCGTATCAGACACTGGATTCTTCATAGGGTTAAAAAGTTAAATGTTCATTTAGACCTAGCTAGTGGCATATGTGTTTTGGTCCCAAAATAACCTCTCTCTTTCTTTACCTAAAATTGCTCAACTTCTACAAACTTGTAAACAAACTTACTTTTTCTGTGCCTGCATTCATTATTTGTGTTCTTTTTGTAAACACATTAGTGTCTTCCTGAAACATCTACAGAAATGTTTAATGTTATTAGTAGAAAACTCATGTCGAACTCATGCTTGAAGCCTCAGTCTGGGAAAATTTTCTCTAGAGGGAAATTCACCATGCAGACAGATTCCACACCTCACAGACTTACCAGCTTTTTAATGCTTGCTAGAGAAACATAATATTTATATGACTCTATTTGGTTGAACTTGGGTTTGTATTTGCTTTGGGATGCCAGTGTGTTTTCCCAGAACACTTCACTGTGTTTCTTTCTTTTTTATTTTTGATCTCTACCTATTTCTTAGTTCGGAATCCTTTCTGTGTCCAGATTTTAGCTAGCAAAGTTTTTCACTGCTTCATACAACCATCTTCTTTACATTTAATATTTAGCACTGTTACTTGTTTTCCTAATTTTTGTCAAAAATTTGGGTATATTGGTAGGATTTACAGGCTTTTGAAGGTAACCCATAAAATGTCCAGGATTCTGTTAACTGAACTTAGTTCAGGCCCTTGGGACAAGCTTTTGTACTACCAATGAGCTACTGTTAATTGAATTTAACAAGTCTGTTGCAGACATCACAGAGTAAACGCACAACAATTTTGGGTATGATGGAAGCAAGGACTGCCTGGTGTACAGTGCACTGAGATGTACCTGTTGGGGACAGCCCAGATGGCAGACCATGAAGATGGGGGAAGGCAGGAGTAAACTTTGGTACCTGGTGAGTTCTAGAGCTGCTGTTTTGTTCTCTGCACCAGGGTATGGTTATGGGCAGAGAGCAACGCCAAAAAAGCTACTGCAGTCTACAGAGAGATGCCAAGAGAGCAGTTCTACCAACTGGTGTATGTCCATGTCAGAGTTTTTCTGCCTGAAGCTCGATTTTAGTCTGTTTGTACTCAGTAATTTAGGAATAACTCGGTTTGGATTGAAAGTCAGACCTTGGTCCTTTATCCTTAGGTTTTTTTCACTATTGCATGATCAGACTCTCCCACCCGCCCCCCAATTTGTCCCCACAGAAACACACACTGCATCTCAATGTGTCTTTAAATTCCTTTTGCAGTATTTTTTGTGTCAGTTATTATATTTTTTGAACTTTGGAACATAAAAAAAAATTGCCTTGCTGCTACATCCATCCTCCATTGTTGGAATTATGCACGAATGAAACATTTATCTCTGTGATGTTATCAAATACTGTGGTGATCTGAGGCATTTACATTGTTATAAGGAGATAACATGGTGTTACATTAGTAATGTTCCCATTGCTGGCATAAGTTGCCATGTAATTTCCAAGAAATACCCTGCAGGTACATAAATAAGTCATACCGTTTCTGAGTGTATTCATTTTGCATGACAAGAAGCTTAAATTCACACTGTCCTTAAAACTTCAGGCATGGTTGTTGTGAAAAATAGCTCAAATACAAGACTAGGTATAATTTTTGCATAGAGTTTTTGGTAGCACTTACAGGCAGTGTTGAATAGACATGAACTTCCTTTTGGAGATGGCCCTTTTTCTGTTGGATCAGGGTTTACCCATTTTCATCTTGGCAACACACTGTATTACACCTTGTTGACATAAACAAAGATCACTGCAGTTTTGGTAGGAGAAAATCTGTCATCTTCTCTGCTATGCATGAGTGACAGTAATTGTCGTACGAAAAGTTGTTTTCTTTAGGCTAAATAGACACAGTAACAGAAAGAACAAAGGCGGAAGAAGTTCAGATATTTTGTTTGGATGGTAGGGGTGTTCATAGGTGCATGGCTTGGTTCACTTCCAGCTATACCTGATGAAGGATTTAGGCAACTTCTGGAGCAAGCCAGTGGTACATTTTCTTAATAGGTATCAATTCCCATTTGTACCCTTGCCCATCAGAAGTATAAATGTGCACTGGTACTGGGTTTTGCCCAAAGTAATACTTTTGATGAAAGTTTAGGTGGGTTGCAGTAATTGTTTACAGGAGTGTAGATACCTTGCACAACTTTGGAAGGAGTAAATCAGATAAAACCATGCTCCCTGTTTGCTTTTTATCACGACTCCTACAGAAATTTAAAGGACGCTTCCCCAGCAGCTCTAATTTCAATGTGGTTTAGGGAGGCGGTGTGATTCAGCAGGCTGGACATGGGTTTCCTCATTTGTAATGTTATTTATTATTACTTAAACCTGCTCTGAGAACTATGAGTGAAAAGCTAAATTAGTCCTCTGAAAAAGAGATTATTCTTACTGGGACTGAAAAAAAAAACCAGACTGGATTGAGTATCTCCATATGGTAAAATTCTTGGAGGTGGCTTCTTTGAAGGGAGGCAGGTGGCCAGCTTTGGACTGAGGGATCTCAGCTGGAAGTCTTGGACCTGAGCAAATACTATGCTTAAATATTCATAATTGAACTGAACTACTGCCTAGTAGTTCAAGGTGTACAATAAATTACAAACAGCTTTTAAAACATTCACCTGGGTGACAGGGAGAGGAGTTTTGGCCTAGATATTTTTCTTTGGCCAAAAAATGAAGAGTTATTAGAAATTATGGGTCTGAATCTGCTTACTCTAATGGATTGTGAGTTGCTCTCCTAAGAAATGCAAGAAAAGGGATTTTGTATACAAATTTAATTCAGCCTCTTTATCTGTGTAAATTCT
This sequence comes from Cariama cristata, assembly GCF_000690535.1. NCBI lineage: Eukaryota > Metazoa > Chordata > Aves > Cariamiformes > Cariamidae > Cariama > Cariama cristata. The sequence continues at coordinate 6,965 of NW_009611969.1, forward strand.
GCCCCAGTCTTTGAGTACATTATTACATAGTCCTTGCCCTTCAGATCTGGGCTTATTCAAAGATGAACCCACACGCAATGATCTGGGCTCTTTCAAAGATGCGGAAGATGAACACTGTGTGCTGTTCGTGAATGCCGCTAACAAGTATGTGCTCAGTCGTTTGCTTGCTTTCTGTTCAGGTTAGCGCTGCAGGCCTTTTTTACTGTGCATTATTCAAACCTTGGTATGGAGACAGAGGTCCTCATTTCTGTACAGGCTCTTCATCACTGCAACGTTCAATGACTTAAAGATATTAGCTGGTGAGAAGCAGCAGAGGCTCGGGGTCCTGGTGCCAGCCTGAGTTGTGCAAAGGAGCTGCCCCCAGTGAACACAGATTCTTTTGCTTGTTTTTCCAAACATTACAGTTTCTTCTCTGTTCCCTGCAAAATGATCATTTCCCAGACTTGTTTCGTCCTTGGGCTAGACCCTGTTTTCCAAGCTTTCATTTCTCTGTCGCCGTAATGCCCCTTTCCATCCTTCCAGTCTTTGCCCAGCCTATCTGAATCTCCGTCTGCAAGTGTCCTTTTCTGACCTTTCTCACCATACTCCCTCTTTCCTCCTGCTCTCAGTCCTAGCCTGTCATTTCAGGGGCAGCTGGGCCAACATAAATAGCTTGCCCCTGACAAAAAGGAGGAGATCATGTGCTTTGTCTTCTTTCACTTGTCTGCTTCCAGACATACAAGATTCCTAGTCCCGATTTACTGATTTCATTCCCCACTGTGCTGGCTTCTTTCTTTTTTTCATTGGCTTAGAAAAACTCCTCTGTTAAATAGTACTTTTTGTACTAAACAGTACAAAAGACATAGTTTCGTGATTGTTTCTTTTAGGTAGTGCCTGATTAAATAAGCTGTTGCTCTCTCTCCTACTCTTGGTTGCCACCCCTCCTCGCCTGTGCCAGTACAGATGTCCCTGCAGCCATGTTAGGAGCTATATTGGGAAACCAGTCTTGGTCAGAAGTAACCCAGCACCCATAAAAGGCTCTTCTCCCAGACAGGGCCACCACACATTTGGGCTGATGCAACTGAATGTTGGTAGGAAGCTGGTGATGAGGGGTTGCGTAAATGGGTGGCATGCCAAAAAAAAATCTTAGTGAAACTTCAGTCCTCATTTCCTTCCATGTTTCAGTTCCCAGTCTTGCCCTGGTCAGCGGGACTAGAGGCTGCCACTGAAACGAAAGTCCTTCGGAGTCCTCGCAGTTGGGAGCGGGGCTAGCACGAGATGCTGAGCCTGCAGCTCCATGTGCATTGTCTTTGCAGCAATACTGGCTTAAGGAGTTTTCCCTCCTTGTGTTTTCAGCATATTCCTCCGTGGTAAGCTGGATCAGCTTGCTGCGCTGGATGAAGCGTATTTTCCTCCTCTCCTCCACCCTGTTTTGGGTGGGATTTTTTTAACCCAGATGAGTGGATCCAGTTTACTGTGCGGCCATATCAGTGCAACATGTGTGGGGTGGGAGTGAGTAGCCAGGACAGAGAGAACATCCCCTGTAGACTGGCACTGGCTCCTAGAGAGAGTTGTGGGGCCACCCATGCCACTTTGACTTCAGCAGTGCTATGGAGAGGGTGGCATCTTCAGAGAGGCTCAGCGCTCACCCTAACACATCTTTCCTAAGCCTGTGCAAACGGCAGGTTTTCAAACATTTACAGCATTGTATAAGCCCAGCTCCAATGGGTTTGAATGGGGCTAAGGCCACATCACTGACACAGAGGGTACCATGAGCAAGATTTCAAGTTCTTGCTCCAAAGCATGGAGCAACAGAGCTTTCCCCATCGTTGTTTTTTGCTAGCTTTGTCCTTAGAAACCAGTGAACCATTTTACCTGAAATAAAAGCATAACCCCAACTCAGTTTGGCATAAATACCCAAGCTGAAAAATGTCACCACTTGAAAATATAGCACCTTATATGTAATGGGGAATGCTGAATAATCTGCTACTACTCTACTAGAGCATAATGTATTTTTGCTCCCAGAAATTAATGTACTAAGAACTGGACTTGTAATTTAGTTTGGAGACTTCCAACATTTTCAGTACTGGAAATTTTGGTGGCCTACCAATTGCAATGCTTGTGTTGTATCTTCAAGATAATTAGTGAAATATTAACTAGATAATCTGTGCTTTAAATAACAGTATATTTATTATTAATAATAAGGAAAGATCCAAATTTCAAAGTGAGGAAATATTAGCATATGTCTAGCAGCAACTTCTTGCAGCTTTGTTTTCACATAACCTTTTGAATGTTGGCTTTTAAGGTCAGGGTAGTTATGTCTTTCTGCCCTTATAACTGGCTGTATAAGTCTCACTTTGAGACTTGCTGTAGCATAAATTACAACAACATGCTGGTAGTAGAAACGGACAAGGACAGCTTACCTGCGTGGATTGTATTTGGTTTATAAGGGTTATTTATGCTGGGAAGTGTGACCCTCTTGCAAAGAAAATGCTGGCTACCTCTAGGCTACAGTTCCAAGCAACCTCAAGTAGTTTGAAATTATTCCTGAGTGACCATCAGCCCTATTTTAAGCTCTGCCATTGGGATTTGCCCTGCAGAAACATTTTAGTCTGCAAAAGCTCTTTTTCATCTGTCTTTAAACTCCTGCTCTTTATTCATACATTCAAAGAGGCTTCATTTGCTGCCTGGACTGATGGCCTTGTGATGCCCTCAGTATTCTTGGTTATTCCAAATTTTAGCATGGTTCTTTAGAAGTATCATTAAAGTGGTGATAATACAGTCTTAAGAGGAATAGGTTTAACTTACAGCTGCAAAATAAAAAGGGACATAAAAAAAAAGATAATGGGTTGCCCTCCCTCCCCCTCAAAAAAAAAGATGCACCAGAAATGGGAGGGTTTTGAAATACTAGGCACATTAGAGTTTAGGAATAAAAAACAGTGTGAGGAGAAAATGCTATGTCTTGAAGCACAGGGAAGGTCTAATACACTACTTCAGCTCCATTAGATGTTGTATAGCTGTGCATGAAGACATAATGGGACCATACAAAATGATGCTAATCATTCTGAAAAAAGACGTGTAGTAAATAATGCTCGGGGGGTAGTGTGAATATTTAAATGAGATATATGCAGATTGGAATGTATCTGGAATAAATGAAATGTGGGTATGTGAAAAGCAGAAATGTTAAATATTACTGCTTAGGAAAAAAACAAAAAAATACCCCAAACAAGGTTGTAAAGTGATTGAGGGCACTGTTAGATTTTCTTTTCCTCTGGGAGACTTGATTAAAACTTATGGTACAAAATATGTCAAGGGATAGATTATAATTTAAAATCTTTTTACACTGGTCATAAAAAAGAAAACCTGAGAGCATGGCACGAAACAAAATTGAAAATCGAGGCTTAGCTCTTAATGTAATTTATTTTTTAATGAAATGATTTAAAGTTTGGAATGAACTTCTGCTTGGAGACAATGAGCCATAGTATTTTGATATGCATAAGGAGAACAAATTCAGTGCAAGGGAGGCATTAACATTCTGGTGATGAGTCTTCTTGTGGAGAGAGGCTGCTTCCCCTCACACAGTGCAGGATCGGAGCACCGGGCATACAATCCAGCATCATGTGTTTTACAAGAGCCAGGAAATCTCACGACTTGTACCTATGTAGCAATAACTGAAATTTCTTCCTACTTCTGCAGCTGCAGTCCCTGGCTTATCCCCTTAGAATCAGGTTCTGGTTTCTCTTTACCTGTGGGTATTCAGAGCGTTCCTCTAAGCACCTAATTTTATTTGTATTAAGCCCTTGGCTCTGCTGCCTTCTGACAGCTGTGAGTTGTACTGGTTAGTTAGTTGTAATGTGAAATATTACGTTCCTTATTATGTTAATATTACATTATGTTCCTACCATGTGTGGAATATTATGTTCCTTGTATTAATTTTAAATTTCCTGCTTTCAGTTCAAGTGATACCTCATTCTTCTACGATGAGAATAAGGATGTTTGATTTACTTTCTTTTCATTATTCATTGTTTAGTTAAACCTGCATTATATCTATTGTATTTTTTTCTACCGCAGAATCACACAGATTCACAGAATGGTTGGGGTTGGAAGGGACCTCTGGAGATCATCCAGGCCAACCCCCCTGCCAAAGCAGGTTCACCTACATCAAGTTGCACAGGATCATGTCAGGCTGGTTTTGAATAGAGAAGGAGACTCCACAACCTCTCTGGGCAGCCTGTGCCAGTGCTGTCACCCTAAAAGTGAAGAAGTTTTTCCTCACATTCAGGTGGAACTTCCTATGTTTCAGTTTGTGCCTGTGGCCCCTTAACCTGTCACTGGGCACCACTGACAAGAGTCTGGCCCCATCCTCTTGACACCCACCCTTAAGGTATTTATAAGCATTGATGAGATCCACTCTCAGTCTTATCTTCTTCCGGCTGAACAGACCCAGTTCCCTCAGCCTTTCCTCATAAGGGAGATGCTCCAGTCCCGTCATTATCTTCTTTGCCCTCCGCTGGACTCTCTCCAGCAGTTCCTTGTCTTTCTTGAACTGGGGAGCCCAGAACTGGACACAGCACTCCAGATGTAGCCTCACCAGGGCAGAGTAGAGGGGGAGGATAACCTCCCTTGACCTGCTGGCCACAGTCTTCCTCATGCACCCCAAGATACCATTGGCCTTCTTGGCCATAAGGGTGCATTGCTGGCTCATGGTTAACTTGTTGTCCACCAGGACACCCAGGTCCTTCTCCTCTGGGCTGCTCTCCAGCAGGTGAACCCCCATCCTGTAGTGGTGCATGGGGTTATTCCTCCCTAGGTGGAGGACTCTACACTTGCCTTCGAATTTCATTAGGTTCCTCTCTGCCCAACTCTCCAACCTGTCCAGGTCTTGCTGAATGGCAGTGCACCTTGGAAATAGAATATTTCAGGTGTTGGACCCAGCTGTGATAGCAACTGTTCCCCTCAAGGTTTTTTCTGCATCCCAGCCTTCAGTTGAAAGATATGTGACTCCATCCCCAGTGCTGGGATTGCTCTCCCCTGCAGCTGGTGTCTGTCCTTCCCCTTGATGTCTGCACCAGCTTCAACAACTCTCTGAAACAGTTTAATAACAATCAGCACCCAATTTGCTAGGTGAATGCAGACACTTTTAGCTGAGCTTCTCCCCTTGGTTCTGTTCAGAAACAGGTACGGCATGATTACAAAGAGTCTCTTTCTTTGAAAGGCTTTTGAAAAAATGCTCTGAAATGCAAAAGTTAATGTGTTTATGTGGCATCACTTTGTAATGCCCTTTGGTGTCCTTATGTCCTGAATTTCCTCGGTGCAGACTAAACTGTCAACACTATGTGGTTTAATTTTAATACTGCCTGTGCCTGGGTACCCTGCAGTGAACCTGGAGGGCCAAGAGCTCTGGAACACTACAGCGTTTTGCTTTCTTAAAGTTCATTAAGGCTTTAAAAGAGTGCTTTTCCTTGTAATCATCTTAAGTGTCACATCCATGTTTGCCTTCTTGCAGAAAACATTCTCCTTGCGCTCAGCAAAACAACTAAAAAGATTACTTCTGCTGTAATCAATTAAAGTTTAAAGAGAAGTGAAAGCAGCATAGGCAAGGGCTTTAAATTCACTGCAAGTGACTCTCAAGTGTTTTGTTTCAAAGCAGGCAAATTTTGCTACAGTGAGTGTGAACAATAGTGTTGTCATTTTCTTCATACTGTTTCCCTGCGACAGGAGTCTCTCAAAAGCCAGTAAGAGGTTAGGTTAATTTCTGGAGTGTGGCATGAGTCTGTACAACAAACCCGTGCAGGGGAAATGGAAACATGCAAGTGTCTCTGGCTGCAGTAATTAATCCAGACAGACATTTTTTGTCTTCCTTTATTTTCACTTTTGGAAAGGAAGAGCCAGCACCAAGCTCATCTGAGTGCCCTTGTGCACATAATCTAGAAAATCTGGAGAATAGGAGAGGAAGCTTTTTCCTGCTGCCCACCTGTGTAGGGTAAAGTGGATTGAAGATGGGTTTGGTGAGACAGGTGAGCCCTGCTAGCAGACGGCTGGTGCCGGAGGGGGCTGTCCTGCTGCCTTTTCCTTCTGCCCAGCTCTGTGCTCCCCTGGTCCTCCCGACCCCAGTGCCATCTCCGGTACTCACTGCTGAGCAGATTCAGCTCATGAATCTGGCAGAAAATTGCTACTTTTTTTTTTTCTTTCCTTTTCCTAGGATTGGTTTTCTGCTGGCTTAGTGGGCTCTTAAATCAGGTCAGCACTTTTCCAGCTACAAAGATTTGTCTTCATGGCACAGTTAATCCCTGCTGTCTTTGCTGAGATTCAGAATACAGTGTCATTTCCCCTGTACGGTGGGAAATTCCTTGCACCTGGCCGAGAGCCACTGGCTTTCGGAGAGCAGGAGACTCATGCTGCTGTTTCACTGTCTAAGGATAGCTCTCGGTCTTCATGTTTGGCATCGTAACTGGATTCGGTTCCTGCTTGTGCTGGCTGTTGTGCCTTTGAGATGGGAATCAGCTTTTGGGATGTAAATGGAGGGCAAATTCCTATCCAGGAGTGACGTGAAGCCCTTTGCCGGCAGGTGTCAGTATTCCATACATTTAGATGGAGCATTGCTGTCATTTAGGCTGTTTTCCTGTAATTAAAATCTCATCCAGGCATTGTACTCACACCCACAGGAGAACAAGTGCTCCAGCCTTATGTCACCAAAAAAATCAGGGGTTGGAGTGAGGGAGGTGGAGGATTCCAGGGAAAATCGGGGGTTTTAAGCTGTGCAAACTTAAAAAGATAAAAGAAAATCTTGTGATGGAAGGAGCAGGATTTCTCAGCTGTTGTGATGTTAACATGTTTGACACTAACAGTGAAGGTGCCATCACCTCCAAACCAGCTGACTACATGTTCAATAAATGCTGCCTGCAAGCATGCCTATGTTCCCATCAAGTGGTGTAACCCCATACAGGAGTCAGGTTTATGCAGCGACAAAGACGTTGATGTCTTAACTGCTTATATTTCGGAAGCAATTCTGCGTATTTTACAGTAGGCTATATCTGCTGAGTGAGTCAAAGGGCGTTGGAAATATTGATAGTGATGCATGATGTATTGAAAAAATCCCCAAATGATTCACTTCTGTCGTATTTTGATTTTAAAATACCCAGACAGCAGCATGCAAAAGAGGACCAAGAGTGAAGAAATGAAATAGTGCACATGCACATATACCGAGTGGAAGTGCTCAGATAAGCACTATGGGAAGTGTAGCTGATAAGATCTTAAAGAATTTCGTGTAAAAACACATAAAGATACACAAAGATCTCTGTATTTTAGGCTGCAGCAATGTTATGACAATCCCAACATAAACAGTTCAAGCAGCAATGCCTTGTGAGTTTCTCGAAAGGAGCAGATTTGCAGTCAGCATTTGCTGATTTACCAAGATGTGTTGATGTGCTGTAAAGTGGCTCTAATGTCGTTTGTCCTTTCTTTGGAATTACTACGTGGTACATCTTGTTTCAGAGTATTTTGATGGTTTAAAATCACAGGAGAACCCAGGTGCAAGCCTTTGAACCAAACATTTTTCGTTGTCTATGTTTTCCCAATCAGACTGTTCTAACTCTGCTCACTTATCTGAATGTCAGGAGCAGATAAGTCATTTTTCACAGACTGATAACTAAAGCATTTCTAAGCATTTATTTCCTTTACTCTGAATTTGCAAAACCAGACATTTTTGTAGGTGGCATTGAGTGATTATGGTTTATTTACGGGGCTTACGCAGACTTGATGAATAATAGTGAAATAGAAAAGTACTTGTTCAAATTTTCTTTTAGGTAGACATTTGGCAAATTCTGAAAATGAGACACTAGACCTCAGCTGACTGTAAGTTAAACCTCAGGGGAAATGAGTGTGATGGTTATAGCCTCGCACAGTCTTCCCACATTGTGAAACCAGCTAGATTTGAACACAAGCCTTAGCCTTATACAGTAGCTTCCCTGATGACACATGAAAGGATATTTATTTGTGGGACAGGATAGATTTGTTTGTGCAGGGCTGACATACTACAGCTGATGCTGTGCAGTGCACTTAACCTTTCAAATACATAGGCACTAAATTTATAAGATTTTGTTTTAAATGAATTGAGAATAGGAGGATGTTTGCTTGATCGCAGCTTAGCAGCACAGGAGCTGATCAAACGGCTTTATTAGTGTGTTTTGCAGGTTTAATAACGAGAGTGGCTACCACTCGGTTGTTTTAAACCTGTATGACTGATGGCTATCATGTAGCTTCTCAGGGAGAAATATAAATATTTTATTATGCTGTAGTTCAGAAGGGCAAGTGTGAACTGTGGAGACTAATGTTTCATGCTGACACAAAGCACTGACATGGATGAGTAGACAGATAAACGCTGAGTTGTTCAGTGCTTGTTTGTAGATTCTGCTGATGGTTCTATTTTCTGCAAAATATTTTATTGAAGTAATAACAGAAGCTGTCTCAGTCATGCTAGTGGACCAGTTGCCTGGGGTATGTGGATTGCAGAGGAGATAGTCTGCTTGGCATCTATATGTATGTAAGAGCTAGATTGGTGGGCTATGGGTGTGCACGAATGGATAAGAAGTTTTTTAGAAGACAAAAGGACACAAAACCTTCCTGATACCTGCAATTTCCATACACAAATAGGAATGAAAATAAAGTAAGTGATTGTCCCTGGTGTTAAAAGCATTTCTCCCTGGATGAGATGAGTATTACCCTTGAGGGCCTCACGGTGTGCCCCGTAGCAGGATACCATGTATGGAGGCTTTGGGATTTGGATGCGATACTTTGATTTTTGATTCCTGTGCCTGGCTAGTGTGTGCTGGGTAAAAAGCGAGCCTCTCTCTGGCTCTCCTTCTAAAGCAACAGATGTGTACAAATAGTTAGAAAACAGTAAGTCCTGCT
>NW_009611969.1:15884-18844 GCF_000690535.1 Cariama cristata
ACTGCACGATTAAAGGTGTTCACACAAGGGAAACACCTGGAGGAAAAGCTACTGACTGCGGTTTGAAATGAGCTGGTTCTTCAATCTAATATGAAACGTAACTTTTAGTCCTGTTAGGTAACTATTTGGGATCATAAGGAGACTACAGAGTGAGCACTAGAGGAGAGCTTTTTATGAACAACCAGCAACAAACATCTACAAGAGAAAAGAATTGATTTTTCTCAAACTCATGTTAGTAACTCAGGATATTTTTCATGTAGTTCCCAAGATTGGTGCAGAGGGGAGTCAGTGGAGCAATGCTGATTTACAATAACTGAGGATCTTATCCTTTGTGTTGTAACTTAAGTTTCCAAGGAGATGAGAATTCATGCTGAGCTTCTGATACTGATTTTCAAAGGCTGTATCATGTGAGCAAATAGAAATCATTGGAGAAGAGTTTCCTTTCTGTTTAAAGGATTGCATTTGCATTGTAGCAGACTGGCTGGAGTAAAGTTAAGCGATGTAACTGTTTATGTCTGAGATTCCCTGTGTTACTGGAAGAAGTCAGCATCATTGGTTTTGGATGAATGACTTTTTTTCAAATGCTTGTCAATTGCAGCAAAGGGTAATGTTTTTGTCTCCTTGCTTATTTGATTGGTGATATAACAGTATCTGTCTTCTCCAGGGCTTGGTCGGGATAAGGAGTTGTTTTCCTCTGGAAAAAATCCCAGCCCTTCCAGGAACCATGCAACTTGGTAGGGTCTAGATTAGGCCTGTGGTGAACAGATTTGGCATTTCCCTTTTTGACCTTATACTGAGGCAAGTGTGTAATAGCACAGACGGTGAGCTTGAAACCAAGGACAGGTTTTTTCCAAAGGGCAGAAAACTTTTATCTAGAAGGAAATACCAAGCTGTTAGCAACCTCAGTAGGGCTGTGAGGGCACCCAGGGCATTCTAGGTAGAAGGCTTTGCACTAGTCATAAAGGGGAAGGAATTTGTTTTGCTGCAGCATAATTGAAATATTTACTTCTGTGGAGTTGTTTTCCCTGAGGTCTCATGATTAACCCAGACCACAGTGTTAGGTGCTGTGTAAATACAGAACAAGATGATGATCTGTGCCCTATAGAGTATATGTTGAGAAGCTGACACTTACCCAAGAGGCCTAACTGTGCTGATGCTGACAGTAATTAAAGTTGCAGTAGTGACTCTGCCATTAATTAGAACTTTCTGAGTTATTCTAACTCATTGGCTCATACCCCGCATGTCACCAAGACTGATACTTAAAATGTTAGGATCAAGTAATTGACTTAATTTTTTCCTCTGTGCTGGGGTAGCAGATACAGAGGCAGCAGATGGTTACTGCACCCTTTTCATTCTGAAAAGTAAGGATTTCCTGCAAAAGGGTTTGTTTTTTTTCTCCATTGTGGTCCTTGCTAGATCAGAAAAGGACCAAAGTAAACTTTCTTTCCTTGTAAATGAATAGCTTTCAAAGATTTGTCAGCTCTGCAGAAGTTGTGCCTAGACTGGTCTGACATTGTTTATGGCATGCATAACACCATAAACACTCCTTGCCTTTAAACAGAAAGTTGTTGTCCTGGCTCTTCTGATCCTGCACCCGATGTAATCGTTTACATCCGAGCAAAGCAGGGGGAGTCCCTGACTACCACCGCAGAGCAAGCTGGGCATGGAAAAAACCCAACCACTGAAAAGCTCGTTCTTCCCCAAGGTACCAGGCTGGGAGGATCAAGCCATCCTTGTGGTGATAGAGTAAACGATGCACAAACTTCTGCGCTTCAGGGAGAAGCTCAAACTGCACAGCTGCTGCTGTGAGGAGCAGCAGCAGTGGCATACAGAGCTGATTGCTGTTGACCTCTTGTAGGCTTGAGCTCAGAAGACGTCTGTGCTGCAAGCATGATTTTTATGAGCATGTTGCTGTTCTTTACAGGGACACAAGAGTTGCTGCAGCTCGGCCTCTGCCTCATCTTCTTGTAAGTGCTTTGGAGTCGATGATCAAAAGAGTCCTAGCTCTCACTTTGATGGATCCCAGGTGCTTTGCTGTGTCCAGAAAGCAAGTGGTGGTGAGGGATGAGAAGGTGGAATGACAGGGTATTTCAATTTCATCTTTTGTTAGGACCATCTAGCTGTGCAGGGGGAGATGAATGACCCCACATGGCGGGTGGCAGTGGGCTGGTGGAGCCCCTTCAAACCTGGGAGGAGAGAGGCCACACTGGCTGCTCCTTCTGAGGGCTGGACAAGTCCCCAGCAGTCTTTACATGACCTGTATCTGTGCAGTTTGATGGACTCTTCTATAATTAACCATTGTCAAGAGCACTTCTGAAAATGCCGGCTGGCATTTCAAATAGGAACATCAGATTAAGGAGAAGAGAGGTAATGAGGTGCAAGGAGAAAATCCTTCTCTGGGGGACAAATCAAACCTGATATCATCGTGAAAGGTAATGAGAAATGCACTGCTGAACTGAGGAGGTTCACCGCAGCTGCCTAGAGGAAGTGAAACCGTGTATCCTTATTTAAAACACCAGAGAGGGGATGCTAGTGTTTTGGTCTGCTGGTTAAGTCAGGGGACATGCAGCTTGCACACCTGCCTTTTGCGTGTAGTTTTACCACACATTTCCTGAGTCCTTGGGCAAGTCATTTCAATTCTCTGTGACATAAGGTATGTCTACATAGATATATGTATGTCAGTGCAGACAGAGTGTGCCTGTACACCCACATGGCAGGTTCTGAAGCTATGACTGTATCTACGCTGCTAAATAACACAGGGCTAAGTGACACAGACTAGTCCTGTCCAGACTACACAGAACTTGGCCTGTTTCTTCTTTTTTGGTCTCATGTGATGTCTCTGTGGCCCAAAGGCAGTACTGGGTAATCTTTTCCCCAGTTTGTAGTATCTTTAATAATATGAAGCCTTATGGCAGACCATCACAGCAGTATTTTTATAGAATCATAGAATTGTTTAGGTT
>NW_009611970.1:0-294 GCF_000690535.1 Cariama cristata
GGAGTGCAGGGGGGACGCTGCCAGGCACTGACTGGGAGTTGTTACTGGGAGAACTGGGGAGACGCAGCACGGAGGACCGTGGGGATTCTGCTGGGAGCTGTTACTGGGAGCACTGGGGGGACTGGGGAAATGCACTGCGGAGCGTTGCGGGATGCTGCTGGGTGCTGACGCGGAGCTGTTACTGGGAGCGCTGGGGGAACTGGGAGCTGCAGCACAGAGCACCAGGGGATTCTGCTGGGCGCTGACAGGGAGCTGGGACTGGGAGGACTGGGAGGACTGGGAGGGCTGGGGGGG
>NW_009611970.1:349-892 GCF_000690535.1 Cariama cristata
GACTGGGGAGAGGCATCAGGGGGGCATGCTGCTGGGCTCTGACTGGGAGGCACCGCAGAGCCGATACTGGGAGCACTGGGAGAACCCAGTGGTGGTAACTGGGAGGTGCAGCAGGGATGATACCTGGGAGCTGTAACTGGGAGAACTGGGAGGTCCTGGGCGAGGGGAACTGGGAACTGCGTGGAGGTTTTAACTGGGAGATACGGGGAGGGACCGTAGGACTGTAACTGGGAGGTACAGGGAAGCGGTAACTGGGACAACTGGGACAACCAGGAAAGGGGAACTGCGTGGATGCTGTAACTGGGATTTGCTGGGAATGGGTGACTGGGAGCAGTGGGGACGCTGGAACTGGGCACCGTGTGGAGGCTGGAACTGGGAGATACTGGGAGATACCGTGGGGCTGGAACTGGGGGCTACTGGGGGCTGTGACTGGGACATCCAACAAGACTGGAACTGGGACTGGGGGGAGGCAGCATTGGGAGCTGCAGGGTGGTCACCATAACTGGGTGTACTGGGCCATACTGGGATGGCCCCGGCACACCC
>NW_009611971.1:0-256 GCF_000690535.1 Cariama cristata
TCAGCGGGGATGGTGCCGGTGAAGGTCAGCGTGCGGCAGGACGCAGGACGGGTTCCTCTCTGGAAAGCAGTCAACACATCAAGCCCTTAATGGGATTGATGATTAGTGGCGCACCGAGGGGAAAATTAGATTAGAAAAACAAATGAAAATAATTTCGGAAGTAGTGTTTATTCGGGGTGGAAGGAGCTTCCACTGCGAGGGCTGCAGGAAACGATTTGACTGCAATCCAGAAGAAAAGGACGCGGGGCTGGAGGTA
>NW_009611971.1:370-620 GCF_000690535.1 Cariama cristata
GGCCCGCTAGATCCGCACTAAAATGTTAGCGGGGGTCTGTGTCAAAATGTAAATTTTTATACCAACTCCGGAATAAAAATAAGATTTTGTGTTCGCCTCCCAGCTACTGAAATCAAATTGCAGCCAAAATCAGAGTTGTAAAATAAGCAAAATTTTCCCTTCCCTGTCAAATTAGTGCCCCGATAAAGAAAACAAGGGATATAAATGTGATTTACTTCCTTTCCCTCCTGTCATAAACATTTATGACCGA
>NW_009611972.1:0-7722 GCF_000690535.1 Cariama cristata
ATATTATTAATTATTAATAAAAATATTTTAAAAGAAAACAAATAAAACTTAACCTTCTTTACAAAGAGTAGTAACAGAGCAGCTAATGATGTATAATTCCGATCTTAAGGGCAAAGTTTTGCCTCCTGGTCTTAGTTGTCGGAGTTTAAGTCACAGGCCCATATTGGAAGGAAGAGTATTAAATTAAAAGATGTCATGGGGATTAGAATTTTGATCAGAGAACAGAAATTTTCTAGAAAGATGCTAGGTTCACCAGCATCGTGCTTATGCAAGTACCCTTGAGTGGTTTTTTGTTTTGTTTTGTGTTTTGTAGCTATTGACCTGCCAGCTACCTAATAGTATTTACAGAATGATTGATTAAACATGTATGCGGACAAAATATTTTTTTCTATGCAGCTGAAATTTTTGTTAAAGGCATTGGGAACTGCCTCCTTTTTTTTTTTTTTTAGACAAAGCTAACTGAATGCATGAATGCCACTGCACATAGCTGACAAAGGCAGAGCATCTTTGTGAAAAGGCTCTCTAAATTCTTTCCCACAGAAGTCAACGAAAGGGTCGGTTGTCCTGGGCTACGTATTTCGTCACTTAAACCTAGTGGAGATAGATTACTTTGGACTGCGCTACTGTGACCGAAGTCATCAAACGGTGAGTAAAAGACGCAACAGATTGGTCTTTCCATATGTAAAATTTACCCTGTTTGTTCTGTTTGCCTGTAGGGCATCAGATTGTCATACTTTCACTAACTTCCACTATTTCCCAGCTCAGGTTTCCAGTAATGATTTCTTTGTGTTTGTTTGCATTAAAGTCTTGGAATAGCCATGAATATCTTAAGAACAGAATCAAGAGCTACATGTTGTTGAAAACTGATTGAAGGAAAGTATAAATAGTATGAAATTATGATATGAAAGTAGGATTAGTATTTTTTTCCCTTTTAATACTGTGCCTTGAAGCCAGTGCTTGCTGTCTGGCTTTGCTCGGCCCTGCAGTATCTGGGAAGCAAGTCCCTGAGCCTGTCACAGGCTGCTTCACTTGGACCACTTGCTGAACACCTGTTACAGAGTGTATCGTATGGTTAGTCTGGTAGCTGCCTGTTGACTGGTAGAGCCCCAGGTGTCAGGGTGTTGGCAGTGACATTTTCACTTCACCTGAACCATCTCTGTGCCCTTGAGCCCATACTCTCTTGAACCTTCTTGATAGGGACCTACCAGACATCCGAGAGCTTTTTCCACCAGCAGACTGAAGTTCTAAATAGGCAAGAAAATCAAAACCAGGCTGAGATGTTTCAGCCAAAGCAGGCAGTGGCTTGGGGCAGCGCTGTCTGGAGTGCCCCCCCTCAAATGGCCTAGGCAGGATTACTGCAGTCAGAGCTGAGGAACAGAGGAATTCTCAGCAGGTGGGACCAGCCCTGTATTCACAGGGTGGTCTTCATTTTACCTTAATCTTATAAAGGGAATAATGCCTGACCTGTGGTTAAATTGAGTCAAGCAGTTATGCTTTTAAAGTCATTGTTCTGTGCTGAGAGTACTGCACAAGACCTTCACTCAAGAGATATCATGTTTCATCTAAAAATAATAATAAGTTATTGAATTGGCTGAATATTTGCTAATTTCTTCTGTTTAGCAGAAGTTGAACATGTAGAGACTGAAGTCAGAACAGTATTAGCAGATCACTGATTGCTGCTGAGGGCTACAGACTGCCCTACTCAGTGCATCTTTATTTCTGTGCCATAATCTAGACATTTATGAATTCAGTTCCTTGATAAGCTTCTAACCAAGTTTCATTCCATGGAGATGAAGGTCAGATTCAGCTGTGAACAAAAGGTAGACTGGTAAAAACAGTATTTTTGATTTCCTGAGGAAATTGAAGAGCAGGTAGTTATTTTTTTGATCTCAAAAGTGTTTCCCTTTTTCCTGTAGAAGCAAATGAAATAGAGATTACTATTACTGGGAATATTTCCAGAGGCATACACACTGTGTATTTAATGGAGTATGGCATTATGAGAGTAAGAGAAGATTACATCTCTTCTGTGAAAGGCTTAACACGTAAAGGCACATTCTGGGATGCATCCTGCCAACAGACTGGATGATTTGATTGTATGATACTAGTGTGTTTTGTGTTACAGTAGTGTGCATGAGCTGTAGGCCATAACCCCATTAACTCAGCCTTTCCAAGTAGAAATACAGCCTTTTTGCATTTTTCTCTCACATGACGCTCTAGTAGTGTAAACTTAATGTTAGCCTTTGTCTTTATTCTCCAGCCAGCCCAAGGTCAGGAAGCCACCACGTTTCTTGGTTTTTCCCATAGATTAGGAAGGCATTCATCCCACTTCCCTCATTTGCCTGCTCTTGCACCGACACCGGTCATGTCATGGGAATACAGTTTGTCCTAGCACAGACATGGAGCTCCAGCCTCTCTCTGCGTGGAGGTCTACCGGCCCGTGTTTTGCCTGGCTTCTGCACTGGTGGGCAGGCGTCTCTGCCACCTGCTTGACGGGCGGGCTGTGTGTCTCCCCCCACCTGCGGGTTTTCTTTGCAGGGAAATCTCAGGTGTGTGGGAGAGCGGTGCACACATCAGCTCTGTCCTGACAGGCAACTGGGAAGCAGCCAGGAGGTACAACCGGAGACCACGACGCTGCACCACGTTACGGAGTGCACCTGCCCTGCCGTGTAGGTGCTGCCACAGTGACCGACCGAATTTGTGCTGCAGGCTTTGAACCTGGGCTGTGTTGTGGCAAAATACTGTGAAAATGCCTGTTCCTATTGTTTGTCTGTGTATGGGTAATTGTAAGTTGATGCTGCTTTATCTGGAAAGTTCATGAATGAGTAAACCTGTGCTACTGTGTTTAGTTTTTTGTGTTTTATGACAGTTGTTGCTTGTAAGGTCTTAAGAATGGCCCATATAAAGGGAAAGCTTCCATGCAACAAACACCACCTTGTGCTTTAGCTGTAAACGTATGTTCAGTTGCATGGAATATGGCTAGAGCTCTCTGTGCTTTTGTGGAATTAGTCCTGTAATGGCTGGCAAGAAGCCTAGATTTTAATTTTGGATTGGATATGTTTTGGATCGGCCACAGTAGATTTCCTAAGGGAAGGGGAAAAAGGTTACCTTGCTAATTAGTTTTAAACACACTCCTGAGTTAGTCTCAGACGGAGAAACATGTTTGAAGGTTTGGCTGCCTATTAATACATTGCTCATGGTAGTGAATATTTTATTATTTGCTCTGTCAGTTTTTTTGTCATACTAGATATTCAACTGAAGGATGAATAAAGCAGCGTGGTCAAAACTATGTGTTTTAAAGAATGCAACCCAGTCACAAAAGAAACATTTTTTTATTAGGGGTTTGAAAGAACTTGTTTAGTTATTTTCCCCATTACTTTTGCATGCCTCAGCACTTCCAGGTGGTCTTTTAAGTGCTCTGTTGGTGTGCTACCTCTTATGTGGGTGGTATCATAATTATTTTAGTAGTACCAGTAGGCCTCTAATCAGTGAACAAGGTTTCACTGTGCTATGTAGTATATGAATGTGTAACATTAAAATGATATCTTCCTGAACAGCTAACAAACTAATTAGCACTTGAGAGAGAATAGCTGGATGCAGCAGATTGAGAGAACTGGATGGCACTGGGAAGACCATGAACAGTAGGATAAAGCATAAATTGGATGACACTGTCTCTAGGGTAGTAATTTGGTCATATTACACAAATTTCACTTTGTTGACATTCCAGATGCCCCCAAACTCTCCATGGTAACAGGACAGTATTTAAATTGCAGAATCAAGCTTTGGAAGACTACGAGTTGCCAGAATGGCATAAGCTATATCTAGCTTGTGCTCTGCCTCGCTGCAGAGACTGCTGACACTCAAGTTAGGCTAAGCTGAGACCAGACACGGTCTTTATGCTTCTTAATGTGGATGGTCAGCTGGGTCCTGATAGACAGGGCATTTTTCTTCTGCCTCACCTGCGAGAAAGGGAGGACATTGTGCCCCATCTGGTATTTTCAGGCGAGACTTGATCACCAGAATCTGTATTGCAGAAGCTGAAGGTGGCTTGGGAAACCATCCTACCTTTTAGTCTCTTATCACTTTATTATTTGGGGAAAACGGCAGCACAGGGATGTACCTGTCCTTTAGTGGAGGAGGGGCCAAGTGCCGAGTAAGCTGGTGTTGGGAGAGCCATGCAGGTCCCCTGCCCCTCTCACTTCTGGTTCCTACCATGCTGCCGCTCCCAGGTGCTTCCCACATGGTCCCTTTGCTGTTGCCTTTGTGGCATCTCCAGCTGGCCTTAGGGTAGTCATGCTAATTACTGTTTTGGCAGAAGGCCAATATTTTCTTGAGGCACACAAAAGAGAGAATGGAAATGGCAATTTTAATGCATAATGTCTCAGGAAAAGCTGAGCAGAATTTGATGAGGGAAAGGGTACTTTTTAAGCTGAAAGGCATTCCCTTGTCAAATCACAAAAGCATGCTGAAGACAGTCATGCTATTAGAGTTTCTCTTACAAAAATGATTTTGAAACTCCCTTGTTGCAGAAAAACAGACAACCAAAAGCATTTTTAAAAGTCTGTTGATAATAAAAGCTTTTTTTTGACTTCCAGAAACCTGGCTGCACTTTACAATCTCACGTCGGTCAGGTTGCCCCCCCTCACTCATCACCTAACTGAACTCTCACGCTAAACCTGCTTAACCTAAAGCTGCAGGAGGCATGTCTGCATTGTACAGCAGGCTGTGACGCAAATATCCTTCTTTTCTTATCTGATACAATGCTAATCTGAGCTATTATAGTCACAATGTACAGCGTACTGATACTCTCTGAGGGCTCTAAGGGGAGAAATACAAATACAGAAAACCATATCACCGTGTTAATTCAGTACGGCAGCCAAGCTTATTTCCCCAGCCCCGGTTAGTTCAGGCGCAGCGCTGTGCGAACACGAGTGTACCGCTCCAAGATCTGGAACTAGCATGAGATCGGCAGCACTCTGTTTCTGTACCATGCGTCCACTCTGTAGCATAGATGTGATTTTTTTTATCTCCTGCTATGAGAAAAATCTGTTTTGAGCATTCAGAGCAGAGCAGGTAGGAGGTAGCCCACGGCGATACATTTCGGAGCTGCACTGCCCGGAGGGCACATAGAGACAGAGGGGAGATGCAGGTCTCGGTTTCTTGTGAAGGTGAACTTTCTGCTGTGAGTTGCGGTGCTGCAGTGATAGATCAGGTCAGGTGTGGCAAAGCTGAGCACAGAAGCCCATGCCGTGAATTATCCCTGGTGTGCAAACTCATATGTCAGAAAGTTGTTTCTTGATCCATCCAGCGTGATTAATAAAGTAACTGCAGCGTGCTCAGATTGCCGTATTACTGTACCAAATTGGATAAGGTAACAGATTGAACAGGCTGTATGTAACTTATCTATAGTAAGAAGGGCATCATTTTAACAAAAAGCTTGTTTACAATAAATAATGTCTGTTCTGTAAGGAATTACTGTCATATAATGTAGTGTATATTTTGATCTCAAGATCTTAGAAAAACAGATGAACTGTACTTAGCTTGTATTTTGTTTTTTTATGGATTTTTGGTTTTGTATTGATCTGACATTTGCCTAGAAGCATGGTATACTAAATTGGCTAGAAACAAAAAGACTTGTTGTGCTTGTTAAAATAGCCAGGGGAAAGAAAATGGAGACTGATAAGACTGATTAGAAGCTAGAAATTTTAGAAGATTGTTAATGAATTAAAACAACCTAGACAAAACGGTTGGTCAAGTGAGTTAAAGGCGGTAAGAGTAAGTTTTTAGAGTGTCACAGGATCAACAGGATACTCACGCTGGTGATCTAATACTAAATATGGTCAATATAAATTTAAATTGTAATAAAGAAAAGAGAGAAGTATTAAATTCATATTTGTATGTAGAAATTGCCTGATGAGTTACACATTTCTTTATATAATGAGGATGTCTTGAGCTTAGCAGATTTAGATTCTTGCACTGAACGTTTGCAGAAAAAACTGACAAAATAAATTAATTGTTAGTGTTGTTTTAGATTATGGAAAAAATCTTGATAATTTCAGGTTATAACTGAAAAATACTGGGTTTTCTCTTGAAAATTGTGTTTTTTCCTGTTGTAAGTGTGAACAAAAACTGGCCTTTGTGGCATGATGGGTGCATCTTTGTAAGAATCTAATTAAGACAGTCCAGGATTTAGTTTGAAGTTGTAGATTTTTCTCCACCAGACACTTCATTGATTGATTCCACAGCAAACATTTCAACCTAGTTAATGTTTTGTTTCAAACAGGTTCATGGAATTTGACCCAGGTTTAACCCTATGCAGATACAAGGAATGAAGATTCCAGATTTGTGGAAAAATACTTGCAGTTGTTTAAAAGGGCTAAATATGAAATACTCCATGGCGCTTGGATGCATACTGCTTACACATCTGGCTCGTATGGGAGCCAGATTTGTAAAAGTACCAAGGACAATAGAGCTTGTCTATTCCTAGATATGCTGTACTTTAAAACATCTTCTTTTATAATTTCTACTTTAAAATTATAAAGGGAATTACTTTCTTTAATAACATTGTACATGTACAGTCAGTCTTGGTAAATAAAAAAAATATTAAATTGAACAAATATGATGTAGTCTTTGTAAATAGCAATTAGTAAACTAGTAGCCATCAGTTTAGTAGTTGGATAGTTGCACTGATTTAGACTATGTAGAAATCATTATTTTTTTCTCATTTCTTCCGTACATGTTAAATTCCCCTTTCAGATTCACAAAATTTATCCCCTGCAGTTGAATGGGTGTATGCTGGGCCCTCCACCTCTTTGCAGTAGTGGTGAGCTGTTTATAAGTCAGCTCACCCTTGCTGTCTGTGCAGGAGAGATACAGGTGGGAAATCACTGAGAAGTGGCACGGTGGCAGCCAAACAGATGAAAAGAGTGAGGCTGCGTGTTGAAGCTACTTTGGCATTTGCAAATGCAGGGTTTGTTGTCAGCACCTACTGTGCAAGTGTATTGGATTAATAAGACACTCTGCGTTTTTGTTCAGTTTCTCTTGGAACTGTAACGTGAGCTCAAAACTGTAACTATACTCAGCACTATTTATACGAATATGCAAACATTTAACAGGTATCTAATACATATTATTATGTATGCATGTGTATGTATGCTTAGAAGGCTCTGTTGTTGGGGTTCTTCTTCATTTTGTAAATGTTCTCATTTTATTGTCTAATGTTGGCTTGAAAAATGCCTTTTCATTATTCATGAAATTCCATTCATCTTTGGCTTACAAATAAAATGTTAGAAATCTCCTTCTCCTTCCCCCACGCCTTGCATTCTTCAGGAAAATTTTGGCAGCCTTTGAAGTAATAAATAGCTACACAGTGATTTTAAGTGTGGGTTTGTGGCATTGCCACAATCCTAAATACTTAGCAGAGAAATGAGAAGGCAGATGAGATTCTTGCCCCTTCCCTACCACTCTCTGTCCCAGCGGTAAACTGGTCTGAGCTGAAGTGTTTAACTTCACCGATGCAGCACACAGATCTCTGGTACCCCCGGCACCCTCAGAAGAGCATATTTCTTCATGCCAGCTGATGCTTATTTTCACTAGCGCAAGTAGCAGCTATGTGTCTTACAGGGATGAGGGCTGAGAGTGCAGTTCCTCCTGCTGGCTCAGTTTGGGGGAAGGAAAGGTTTAACGATATGAAAAACCATATTTGTTCTCCTCTCCTCTCTTCCG
>NW_009611972.1:7753-17382 GCF_000690535.1 Cariama cristata
AATCTGGACTTGCAGTTTTCCCTGTGAGTTTTGACCCCTTCCCCCAAGCTTGGAGATAACCTTCAGAAGGCCATGCAAAGAGTCATTTGACTTGCCAGTGAAGTACCACCTAGTGAGAACTGAGGGTTCCAATGCGACTCTGTTTTGATTGTATTGTCTGTATGTGTCCATACCGTCTTTTATTACTTGGCCGAATCCTGGTTTGTCTCATGGCAGCAGTGAATCGCATGGATATAAGAGGCAATGGAGTTCAGGTTGCAGAGACAACCAAAATTCTGTAACTGTTCTGTGCTTGACTTGCAAACTTGAATGATGATCCATCAATATCCATTATTTTTTTTACAAATAATTGATCTACTTATGCTTGTAAAGCTAAACTGCAAAGAGGACTATAAGGTAATAGATCTTGAAGTTGATTTCAGTTGAGTTCAGGAGAACTTAATGAAAGAGTTATTGCATGATAGATTTTGATCTGATTTTGAGACAGGATAGTTTTGATTTCTTACAGTGTAACACAAAGCTGTCAATGATAAGCAAGTTAGCTTGACAGTGTGTTGTTCATACTGTGATGCCAGTCTTGAGAAGAGGTCAGCCCAAATTCTGACCGCATTGCATAGCCAGTATGTGCATCGCAGAATCATTTTGCCTTTCTTCTGCCTGTTGACTGTAAAATCTGTTTATCGGCCTATTGTGCTAGCTCAGGTTATTGCTGATTTGGAGTTCCAATAGGATGTCTGCTCAAGCGTGATAAGTTTTTTTTCCTTCCCACCTTATGTTGAGGTTAAGAGCGTTTCTATTTGAATAGCTATTAAATGTATTTCATGCAAACATGTACTGTATATGGTTTTTTCCTTCAAAATTTTGGAAATTTTCTTAACAAACACTCCAGGATATGAAATAGCAATGGCCAAGGACAAGTCATACAGCTATTTCTATTGCAGGTGGATCAGCAGCTAATGGAAGTAGTTTGTTTTCATGTTTTGTCAAAATGATGATAGTTGTTTATAACTACTTATGAAGTTAGTTGCTTGAGATTTTCCACTCAAATGCTTTGTAGTGTTTTTCCCTCCCTTCTAATAATGAAATTTTTTTAGTCCAGAGAGTCCTTTGGATAGAAGGGGGAGATTTTTTGATTAATCATTTTATTCTTATTCTCTGTAGGGTTAGTTCAGGGGTGCAGGTAAGGAGTTTCTTTGTTCATTGATCTATGTAGTTTCTCAGTTAAAAAAGGTGTGAGTACTAAGGGATTAGATTCAATCTGCCTTAATTTGCTCTTTCTAGCAGATATGTTCTGCAGCCTTTTTGTTTCCAGTGTTTTAAGAAGGGGTACCAATCTCAGCTGGTCCAAAAAATTTGTGTATGAGGGAAGAGGACTGAAGAAAAGGAAGACAACAATGGTCTTGGCAGCTGCCTCTGTGCTTCCTTCCAAAACTGAATCACAAAAATGTCAAGCTAAGGAAGGAATAAGTAGCTGGAGGGATTACAAGAGTGGGTTACTGGTGACCTGTGTAGCCATGGTACGAAGTACGCAGCTGGTCTGTGGTCAGTACTAACACCAGGATAACTTTTATTAGAAGTTTGGTAAAGGCGGGGCGGAGTAATCGGTGAGAAATTGTACTGCAGATTATCTGTTGATCAAATGGTATGGGAACTCATATAACAGTTCATCGCTCTGTGGCGTCTTAAGCATACCTAGATCATCTGTGACCCATTTGTCCAACTAGTCCTGTGAACCGTCCAGTGGAAGAGTCTGTGCCCTCCCTATCTTGGTGGCAATTTCCAGTCACCCTCTCCCCCTGCTACTAGAAACCATTTCTGAAAAATCGAAATTAATTTTTCTTTGCTTCTAGTTAAGGCAATTTCTTCGTACTTGGTGGACATGAAGAAAAATTGATCCCTATGTTCTTGCAGCAATTTCTCAGGTTTTGCAAGAGTGCTGTTAGGCCTATACCCCCCTACAGTCTTTTGCTTTTCAGAAAACAAGTGAAGCCCCTTCATTCTTTCCTTGTGGGTCCTGTCTTACGTGCTTTGCTGTTGCTGTTATTTAGAGTTATCCTGCTTAGGTTAATCTCCCAGAAAGAAGATAGCAAGATTACACATCCATATGCTAGCTGTAACAGATCAGGTAGCCACCAATGGGTACTTAGTATGATACTTCTGTAGAGCCAGCTTGTCACGAGCCTGAAATGCAGTGGCTCTTACCGAACAGATTGTCTTTTAGGAAGACCCCTACCCTCAGAGAAGATACACAACATTAGACTTGTACAGACAGTGTTTCTCTGATCAGAAGCTGGCACAAGTTTGTCATTAGCAGACTGAAGTGTGTCACTCTGCTAATAAATATAAATATATGAATAAATATAGAATTGCAATTGTTCTGTATTAATTTTCCATGTTAAGTGACTAATTTCCATAATTATCTGTCTCACAGTACTGGCTGGATCCTGCAAAGACGCTTGCTGAACATAAAGAATTGATAAACAGTATGTATTTAATTTGAACTTAAAGAATGTATCTGAAGAAGAAGTAACAGAGGCAATGTTCCATATGTACAGCTGTTACAACATTTATGTTCCAGTCACAACAGATTCATAGTTCTTGAACAAGTTTACTGCTGTAGTTCATAGCTGTATCAAAATTTCACACATAGATTGAACATACCATAATTTTCCAGTGATTTGTGTGATTATTGTCCAAAGATTTCTCTGTGCTTAAATTTTATTTTAGAATAATAAATGGTGCTATTCTTAACATGTATAATTAATTTTATAGTAGCTTTATCATACTGTACCATACCATAACCAACTTAGATTCCTTTTTGCTTCTGAAAGCAAAAATAGAGTGTCTGCTGTTACTATTACTCTTCAGATATTACAATTAAAGAACATGATAAGATTGTTTTACTTAAGAGACCTTCTATAAAAACATGTGGAAGTGGTGTGTGCATGGAATAAATGTAGCTGTAAGAATTTTGATACTGAGTTAAATGAATATTTTGGGAGAATAACATTTTAAAAAGGTGAATTGAAAAGCTTTTCCAAATATTTCTTAATTAAAGTGTCACATAATTAAAGTTGCTTCATAAGATATTTGAAAGTGTGGAAGGGATTAGTATCCAGTGATATTAGTTATGATGGGGAATCACATTTCGTGCACAATTACATTTTTCAAGACGTTTCAGTGGAAAAAGTATGTAAAGGTGAAAAGCAAGCAGTAAAAAAAAACACCCCAAACTTGGAGAAACAGTAAGCTGACAATGAAATCTAAAGTTAAATCTTCAAAATGAGGAAAAACTCCAAGTAGACAGGTGAGCTGTGAATAAATAAACACAAGACTAGAAAAAGAATAATAAAAATCCTTTTTTTTTCCTTGTGTGTAATGAGTGTAGAAGCACAGATTTGCTATGTGGGTGTCAGAGTTTTTCTGAAACTTTCAAGTTTCAGAAAATATTAAGATAGGCTTCTTAGTAGCTGTTTTGTAGTCAGCTAGTAACAGTTCATAACAACAGTTCATAACAACTAACTTTTGCACCAAATATTTTTTTCCCTCAGCTGGACCACCGTACACACTGTATTTTGGCATTAAATTCTATGCAGAGGATCCATGTAAACTTAAAGAAGAAATAACAAGGTACAGTATTCAGTAAGAGTGCAGGTTGTTGATTTCAGGGCAGAAATCTGTTCCAGCCAGGTGCTGGGTTGGATTTTTTTTTGCTTGGACATCTGAACATTGTTGCTTGAACATGTATGTGAAGGAAGAGAATTGTTACTCCACAATGGTTGGTATGTATGGACAACTATTTGAAAGCTTGAGATGAAAAGGGGCTCTCTGGTGCATAAAAAACCAAAGGGACTTGATGTACATTTGTGGGGTTTTTTAAGGAATGCATTGTCACATCTGCATTTATATTGTGCTGTAATCAAGTTTAGAGTTAACTTCAATATCAAATACAAATACAAGGAATTTTCTTCTTTATTGGCCATAGCTTAAATTCCAGAACCATTTTTCAAGAGGTTTTCTTTTGGTCTTTCTAAAAATATGTGAAGGAAATTGAAGAGTTGCATACTTTTGATTCTTTTAACTAAGCTTGGCCTCTACAGAATGTGCACACACTGACACAGACACACGCATGTGCATAGACACATGCTTGCCTGAACTGTCACACACAGGGTTTTCTGTCTGCTTTATTTTTGAAAGGTCTCAGACAGTTAGTTTCAGGTTCAAAACGAAATTGGAGAATTTGGATAGGTAGGCGGACAAAATTAGTGCACTGACTTGCATTAACAAATGCCAAAATATTTATTCTGATGTCCTAGGAATATGACACAGGAGAATTCATTAGAATGCATGCAGAGTTTTTTATTTTCCTTAATCAAAGATGGCAGTTGTTGCAGCACAGGCAGAATATTTTTCTTGTACAGAATGAGAAAATTCTTTTGTTTCCATACTGGCAGAGCAGGAGTGGAAGTCTCCAATATAACAAGATTGAGGCTGACCTGGTAAAAATAACAAACACTGTGACTTTGCAGGTAAAAGAGTGTAAGCTGGCCGCAGTGTGATGGCTCTGTACCATGAGAGTTTGATGCAGTTTTCCTGTACTTTTCCAGAAGTGCTTTCAGCCCTGCTTACAAGGGAAGGCAGATGGCCCTGGGAAGGGAGCTTTGGCCACCAAACGTGTTGTGATTGCTACCCGGGAGGCAGCGTGGATTTCTGCCTGGGAAATGACCAGGGCTAATTTTTCAAAAACTGTTTCTTTTTGCCTAGTGATAAGTTCAGTCAGTGATTTGCACTGCTGACTAGGTGTGTGAATCTAGTCGAGGAGCATTTTAGTATAATTAGTAAGCCTCTGCTCATGTCTGCACAGTGTTTGGTTATACAGAATTTGTACCTTAGAAGGTACAGAGGGAGAGCATAAGAAAATGATATGCTTGTATTGACAGTCTTCAAGAAAACATATTGAATAGTCAAATACCCTCAACATTTCAAAGCATTTATTCCTATAGGCTTTTAAACCTTGGAAGGAAGGTATACCTTTTCAGAAAAAAATATAGTAATAATAAAACCTCCTTTCGCTTAGGAGGGATTAAAGGCCCTATTTTTCTTTATAATAATAATTTTCTGCCAAAGTGTGTAATTCCAGAGACGTGTTAACCGTTTGCGCTAACCAATGTGTTTCTTTGGAGCGTATGTTTGTTATTTTAATGGATACAAGAGCAGAGTCTGTTGTTAGTAGATGTTGATGATCTGTGGTGTTACGTGATTACTATTTGCAAATAATGAAAACCTGTCAAATTTGTAATTGCTTCACAGCAAAATCTGTCTGGCTTGCGGGTGAAAGCTAACATTTCGATGATTCATATTGCCATTTGCTGGATGTGTTTGCTAGAACAAACTAGCACTTAGGCACTATTATGTATGCACGACAAACTTGACAGCGCACAAGGTGAGAGTGCTTTAGCTACAGTTTGGACAAAAGGCCTGGTTTTGTGAGGAGCTTAGTGGCTTCAGTGGGAATTGAGATTGTTCGGTTTATAGGAGACATTTAAGCACTTAACAGTTGGCTCTGACTAGTTTTTTTCAGGGAGGTGGTGTTTTTTGCAGTTTCCTATCCTGCTTTATTTTGAGACTATGCTCTGAGACTGCAGAAATATAGATACCTGCTACATGGAAAAGACATTTGTAGCATCATCTGGTATGAAGCTCTGCACGGTAGAGATGGAGAAGTGCTAACAGAAAAATGAGTGCATATCAGAAATGCATGTCATGTTAAAAAGAAGATGCTGTGTACTCCACAGTAGATTTAAAATCATCTTTGTCATTATCATCATGCATACAGAGAAGATTTTTCTAGGTAGGACTGGCAAGCGTAAGCTAGAAGTAGTACTGAAGTATTGCTTAGAGTGAAGAAACGCTGACTGTGTGTGTTTTGTGTTGCCCAAAGACATTCTCAGAAAATTCTTATGCGGTGCCCTGGTCCTTTAAGGTGGAGAATATTAGCCATTTTTTTAAGGACATTCCTACTGTAACATCTGTCAGAGCAGAAATTCTTGGGAATCTTTAACCAGGAATACACTGGTATTCTTATTCAGAGCCTCATCTGGGCTGATAAAGCTAGTAACTTTGATTGGATCTTCAATGGTTTGTCGATCAGCTATCATGTAACCTGCAGTTTGTGAACTTCCCTGAAATCAGCGTAGAGGCACTTTGAACTTACTGATCATTCCAAGGTGCTTTCATAAGTAACTTGTACTAACACAGAAAAAATTATTTGCAGTGTAGCTGAATGGCTCTACATAGATAAAGTTGAACTAGTGAATAATGAAAAAGCTATATGTTTGTATGGATCATCATTTTTTCTTTAAAAAGTTACCTTCTCAGTATTGTTACCTTTTGTAGGAACTTGGTGCAAGAAATTTGCTTAGGATGATGTGAAACACTGCGTAAGTCTGTTGTAATAAAACCAGACAAAATCTAATCAGCATTTAAAAGATTTCCTATAAATGAGTATGGGGAGTTGCAAAACCAAGCAGATCCTTTGTATGATGGCTTGTCTTTAAAAGTCTTTATTTTTCCAACAGTTTTGTGCATGTTGTTTCACTGTAAGTGGTCTCAGTACGTGCTTCATCAAGTGTAGAAGGAGGTTATGACTTTGAAAATTACATTTTTACCCCTGCTATCTCTGTTCCAAGAAGGAGAGTACCCTATGCTATGACAGATACAGTTAGCTGCTGATGGTGTGCCAGTGCATCTTTTTCATGGGGGTATGGACTCCACGAAATCTGCTTGCTGCTCTAGAGTTGATAGTCTGGTGTGTGGAGAGGAAGTATTTGAGTAAAAAGTATCCAATACCCAGTTTTCCCTTAGGTTGATCCATTGATCAGGTTAAACATCAGGTCTTTGATAGGTTTTTTGTTCATTTTTTCTGATTCCTAGCCTTCTTCCCTACTTCCTGACTGCTCTATGAAAGTCAAAAGAGAGTAATTACATTGTTTGGGGGAAAATGAATTGCATCTGCACGATGTGAGCAGATGGGAAAACTACAGAGTGCTCCCCTACCATGGTTCTTTCACTAGATTAATCTTAGTTGTTACTTCAAGGTCAGTAGGGGAAAAGACATTGAGGGAGGGATACAGTTTTTGACCGTCACATAGTTATGGTACATGGTACGTCTTCAGTAAACTGGAAGGTGATGAAACAATACTTGGTGCATCAGACTCAATATTGAAATAATAACAACTTTGTTTTTTCTCTGTGTTTTAGGTATCAGTTTTTCTTGCAGGTCAAGCAAGATGTTTTACAGGGCCGTTTGCCTTGTCCAGTCAACACTGCAGCACAGCTGGGAGCATATATAATTCAGTGTAAGTTCTTCTGGCCAACTGAGAGCTTATTTCTCTTAATCCTGCATTATGATTAATTTCAAGTGGTGACTGGAGACTTCACTAACACTTTATGCGTTCATTCCAAAACAGAACAAAACTAGTATGACTGATTTCAACTAAGGAACTGTAAATAAGTGACCATCCTGAACAGATAATATAGAAGCAATATAGAAGTTAATGTAAAAAAGAAACTGAAAAGTCAGTCTGAAGATTCTGCCAAACACTCTGCCTTGCTGAGGAATATCTTTTCATGTACTTAAGAGTTTATGACTTACTCTGGATTGCATATGGAGTATGACAAAACTTTCATCAGGAGGTTTATAGATTTGATAGGTTATTGACAGCCTTCAGCCAACAAAGTCTATGAAATAAAAGATTCTTTTGGAAATTACATTATGTCAGTATGAATGTACCTGTGCTTGAAAGGAGGATGTGTTTTGACCTGAAGTAAAGAATTTTAATTATATCTGTCATTTATCTGCATTCACCCATCAGTAGTAAGCTTTTCAGAAGTGGGTGTTATATCCTGCATAGTCGATAGAACTAGCAGTCTGTGGAAGGAGCTGTCTGTCTGCCAGTTGGTTATTCATTTTACATTACAGCTCAAGTTCTGTATTCAAACACAATTGGTAATGAAAAATCATACGATGAGCTGTGCTGGAACCTGTATCTGTAATTTGTTCTATGTTAAATTTAGATTTCTTATGAGTGATATGTATTAAGCAAAGATTATTTGTATTATTGGTGTTCCAAGTGTGACTCAACAAAACTTAATACGACATAAAAAATAGTCCTCCTTTCAGTTCTACTTTAGAATAACAAGGCAGAATAACTTGTGCATGAAATGAGAGTGGGTATTATACAGAATTTCACGATGTGTTATATATGTTTCTGAAAAGCTAAAATTTCAGGCAGCTTTTATTTTGTACAATTATTTTTAACTCCATTTTGCCGTGTAAGAAATGTGACATGTCATACTCTGAAAAACTATTTGCGATGCACATTTCACTTTACTGGGATATGTGCCTTCCCTGAAAAAATACTGCAAGTATGAAGCAAAAAAATATGCAATGACGGTAGCTTCTTAATCATATTACGAGAAATGAGTAAAAAGAATAAATTCTTGTCCTTTAGTCATTTTGTAAGGTGGTTATAGTATGGAGAGATGTTGTTGTGGTATAAAATCCTGTTCCTGTGATTCTGATCTCAGATATTCTGTGGAAGACAATGAGGAAGCTCATGTGAGAGAGGAGAGTTGAAGCATGGCAAAGGTTACATACAGTGGCTGAAAGTTTGTCCTGGCACCAGCAAGCATACATTCCCATTGACTCTGCCAAAAGCTTTGTCCTTTTATTTAGGGTCTGCAGTTGTTCAAAGTATATAAAGACACCTGAGAAATGTCTGTGTCAGATACTGAAAATATGAACCCAAAGCATCAGCACCGAGGTCAACAGCTTTTCCAAGGGTGATGTGCCAGACCGTGTTTTTTTCTTTCCCAAACTGAGATAAAGTGCGTTTGTCGGAATTCAGTAATAGCTGAGAAGCTCTGCTTCTGTAATGATATTGGTGGTGTCTTTCCCAGTGGAGCGAGCAGCGACCGAGTTCCAGAGATGGAGCCAGGGCCACGTGTTCCCCCAAAGTCCTCTGCCCATGTCATGCTCCAGCTACGGGCCCTGCTTTTGCCATGCAGGTGGTGCCTGGGTGTCATCTTTGGTCTCTGGGCAGATCCTGTCCTTAGTACATGAATCGTTTTCTTTCTTCTGTGATCAAAGATTGCAGACTATTATAGTGGTGATGGTAGGAAAATCAGTACACACAGCACAGTTTGCAGAATATACCAGTTTTCCTATTGGGAGTTCTGGAGTTGTTGCTGTCGTAGTCATGCCTGTTCTTACTCTTACTGTGGGCAAGAACCACATCGTTTTATGGGGGTTTTCTAGAGAAACTTCTCAACATCCCTACTGAGCAGATCGTTGTCTTGTTCTAGAAACATCACTGAATTCTGGAAAGAAGCATGAGTTATTAGATGGGTCTTTTTCTTCTTGACTCTTGAAGCCTCCTTTTGGCTATGTTTTTGGCTTAGTGGGCATTGGATAGAAACCTGTGGAGCTTTTCTCAGAGAAGCCTATTCTATGCAGATTTTACTCAGGGTTATTAAAAAGTTGAAATGCTAACTTTCACAGGATTTCTCAGATAGGTGCAATTATAGTTAAGTAGAAGTGAGTTCTGACGAAGGTGCATATTTATTTT